>NC_067223.1:8148750-8457500 GCF_019924925.1 Ctenopharyngodon idella | reverse complement strand
ACTTTCCCTCATTTCTCTGTAGCACCGTCTGCATTGTGTGAGTTCAATCAGTCAGGCGTAATATACAGTCAGACGGTCATTATTGCAAAATGAACACAGGCAGAGCGATCAGGGTCTCGATATAACGTATGAGGGTCTTTATCGTCCAGAACGGGTTTATTTTGCGATAATGGCCTGCTGACTGTACGTTATTTATCTTATTACATGGCTACTTACCAAATAAATACAGAATGGACATGAAATATTGATTTGAGTTGAAGTTATTTTATTATGGGAGAGGAGGAAGAAAAACTGAACTAGAACAGTGCGAAAACTATTTGTCAGAGACTGCAATCAATTGCACACATTAGTGTTCATTATATAAAAATATTTTACCACAGATTGCTTCAACTGAGCAATCAGAATTAAGGATTTCAGAGAAACACATAAAATATCAAGGTTACTTGATACTATACTACTGTTTTTAGATTTAAAGGGGACCTATTATGCAAAATTCACTTTTATAAGATGTTTGAACACAGATGTGTGTCCACAGTGTGTGTAAACAACCAGCCTATAATGGTAAAAATCCACCCACCCATAAATCATAAACAGTCTCTCCAAACACAAACACCCTAAGAGTAGGGAAGCCCCGCCTATGTCTAGTTGCATTCTAAAAGTTGTAACTTCTTCCTGAGTCTCTCCATTAGTGTCCGACTCCGGTTTGAACAATGTAAGGCTGACACTATTTTTGAGAATCGTCATTTTGGCTGCATGAGATTTTCCACCTTTGTTGTTGTTGAGTATCTGAAGCGGGAGGTGTTAAAGCTCCTCCCTCTTCTGGAAAGGGGGCCGGGAGCAGCAGCTCATTTGCATTTAAAGAGACACACACAAAAACGGCATGTTTTTGCTTACACCCAAATAGGGGCAAATTTGACAAGCTATAATAAATTATCTGTGGGGCATTTTGAGCTGAAACTTCACAGACACATTCTGGGGATACCAGAGACTTGTATTAAATCTTGTGAAAAGGGGCATAATAGGTCCCCTTTTTGTTTACTGACTTTAGATGGCACACACCAAGTTGAAAATTTTATTGTCTGTAAGGTTTATTTGGTAAGTATTCTCCAAGCCTGAAAATCTTTACGATTGTTAAGTAAAGTGGTCTGAAAAGCTGTCTGATGTGATGAACAAGCTCCCAAAGCCAGTTTACACAAATCTAATCTACAATCTCTTTTTTCTTTCAGGCTGGTCATCCCTCTTTTTTCATTGGTTCTTCGCCTCTTCATCCCTCCAGACACCTACAGACATGAGGATTTATGGCTCTCTTGGCGCCCTATAGATAGAGCTGACCCAATGGCCAGAGAGGTCCTGAGACATGAAAGCCTGACCTTACTGTGCCCAGCAGGCCTCTGCACACCTGTGGGCCGGCCAGAAGGACTCTGGGAATCAATTTCTCTATCCTGTCTCTCTCTCTGTCCTTCCACTCATTCAATGCCTTCTTCCTTTGTAACTTTAATACTCGCCTTTGCAGCATCTCCCTATAGGGCTACCTGAGGGACTGTCAATTACATGGTGTGCCACACTGTTTCTCAAAACTCTGAGATTTGGTTTTGGACACTATAACAATTCAGATCTTGAAATTCAAATGAAAATGAAACTGTAATTTATGTTCTGCGCTGTATACATTCTTCTACATGTATGCAGCTCTCTTTACAACCTCTTCAGTGTTTTTTCTGCCTGACCTTTGACCTAGTTTTTCATCTTGTCAGGTCTGTGTATGTGAGTGGGGCTTGCTGAATTATAGTGTGTCATGAGTGACAGCTGGCAAGAACCAATAAACTCCATCCCTGCATTCTTGCAGAAGACCATTAAAGTCCTGTCATATCACTTTCTCTTTTTAAACTGTGTTTTTCTCTGCTGTTCTAGTGCAGCTCTTTGGGAAGGCATGTGACCAGCTCAGAGGTCTGGCAGTTTTATTTGTAAGATCTTAAAACCCTGGTGCTACATGTTCTCCATGGAATAAGTTCACCTTTTTGACCCCAACTCCTGCTGCTGCTTTTCAAAAGTCACATTTGGGAGGTATTGCATACTTCCACAATAACTGGAAATGATTTTTCAAAGTGCCTAATTTTGTCTCAAGAGGTTACATATGCAAATCTTAAAGAAGGTTTGTGTCACAGCTGGTCAGGCAAGGAAAGAAGAGCTAGAGCAGTATTACTTTATTTATCAAACAAACAACACAAGATAATCTAAAACCACAGGAGCAAGAGAAACAGCAACAGCTACTCACAAGCATAGACAATAAAGTACCAAGGATAGAAGAAAACCGAGTGCTTAAATACACATGCTAAATGAGAAACCAAGCAAGACACAGGTGAACATAATCAATTAATAAATCAAAAACCAAGGAAGCAAAGGACATAATCAGAAACCAATAAAACCAAGGAAACATGAACTAAACAGGGAGGAAACATGGAAACCAAAGGAAACTCAACATAAGAGTCCATAAACAGAACAAACACCTGACAGTTTGTGGATTATTTGTATTTTGGTCATTAGTTTTTTGTAATGCAGTGATTTTAATAACTTGCTGCAGGACTTTTTAATGTCATGCTGCTGCCCATGTGATGCTCATGCACATAATAATTGTGCAAGACCTCAAAACATAACAATACATAAAACAAAATCAATTACCATGGATAAAGTTGCATATTGTTTATATGAAATTTTTACCAGAATGAATGAAAAACAGAGACAAACCTTTTTAATTCAGTTTGTGCCTAAAAACCTCATATTGAAGTTGCTGCTTTCTCTTTCTTACTTTTTTCACTCTCTCTCCCCATCCATCTTCTTGCCGTAACTCTGAGCCAACCTGTTGTAGCTCTTCCACACCCCCTAAACTTTCCCCTTTAGAGGTATTTGCTTCATTCATTCACTCTCTCTTTGCCTAACACACCCTTATGCTCTCTTGGATTCTCACACCCCTCATCCTGGGACAGTGTACTACAGCGTGTGGAGTCCCATAACCTGATCTTGGATTGTATTATTACCTGACGGACTGGGTCTGTTTCATGCAGGCAGCATTTTTGCATTTGAGAAGAGGATCATGGTGCAGGAGACAGTGGGAGAGGTGAGTGAGGGTCTCTGTATGAACTTTGCAGCCCAATGCCTCGCAATGCAGAAAGCTGTATATCTATCTATCTCACTGCCAAGCTTCTTTCACTCGTTTTCTTTTTCTTGCACACTCTGGAAGTGGGCCATTCTCTCAGAGTTTCTAAGCCAGTAGTTCTCTTGCTTCAGAATTCAGACTTTCTTGGACATCAAGTGGCAATCCATCACAGTACCAAACCTAGAATATAAATATTAATCTAGTCTGATTTGTATTTTCTTTTACCCTGTGTTGTTTTGTGCATAGTTTTTGAGAATGAAGCAATGCCATGCAATCTGTCTATGTTGGCATGTGTTTAATTTGGCTAGCTTCACCAGAATGACTCTAATATGAATTGACTTGAAATATTGTAGAGTTCAATTGGGTGCACGATGTTTTCTCCTCCTTTAAAAGTGGATATGACTATTTATGTTGCTATCCTAATGAAATAGATGTTTGTATTTTAGCATTAGCATTTAACATTAATCTTTCCCCACTCACCACGACCCAATCAGAACAGACCTGCGGCCCATTTTAGGGTCATGACCCTTCAGTTGAGAACCACTGGTCTAAGTTCATTTTCTCAAACATCTACTGATTAGAACTAGTATGATTTGACTCAAGTTCATTTATTTGTTTAATGCATTTTTTGATTAGGTAATTGTGGAACAAAATCAGAGACTCAATCCACCATGTGTTGTTCCACTCCATTTACCGCCTGCATCTGATGGCTTCAATATTCAACTAAACAGCCTTGAACAAAATAGTAGAGTGTGTCTGTGATGCCTCCAGTCTGATAGCTTTTTCCTCCATGCACAGGCTGTTACACGCCCCTCGAAGTTGAACGGCACTCTGGCTTTAGTCATAATGTCATAGATGAGTTGCATAAAGTCACTTCATTACTGCACGCTGGCAGCTTGCCTCTTCCTGCAGCTGATAAGCCTCCACAAACAGCGTCCTTTCCAGCTTTTATTGTGAGCAAGCGAGTTTGCGTTTGTGAGGACTTTCCTCCCAGTATCTTAAAAACATTCATCGCTGAAGCGTTATTTAAGGATGTTTGGCTTATCTCATGAATGGGCACTATTGAACTTTGTGTTCATGTTTGATTTTGTGCATTCACCATTGCGCTCTATGCAACAACTGGATCGGCGTCTCTATGTGTGCGCTAGTGCATTTTTGGATGCTTTTAAGAAATGTTTTTCCCCCAAATGTGCATTTAACTCTTAATTTAGAGCTACAGAGATAGAGAGAGAGCAAGAAGGAGACTTGGGTCGGCTCCTGTACCTTTATAATCCTTCAAAGCGCACAATCCAACTGCACACTCACCTCGCAAGTCGGCCTGTGCTCATGAGATTACATTTTCTGTATGCTGTGTACAAGTTGCTGTGCGGCAGGCATCAGAAAAAATATAGCTTGAATCACGGCGGTCACACCTTCCTGTCTGTACGTTGACTCGAGTGATCGCTTGTTCAATCAGATTCATTCATAAATCGTACAATCAGTTGGCAGTCTCCAAAGTGCAGCAATTCAAAAAGTCTTATCTGCCCCGTCCAGAGTCCATGTAAAGTCATGTAAACTGATTGTGTTACAGAAGTACTTGAGGTTACATGCTCGAACAGGACTGAGTTTGACTGGTATGTGCAAAGCTCATGGCCTCAATGTTTTTTGATGAAAAATCTGACGGCGTTCCACTGCATCTGACAGGAAAATATGTATGCTTTGTATGCTAAGGGTGTCTGATCTGCTTAGGAGTGTCTTTCATGATAATATAAAGTTTTAGCACTACTGTATGTAAAAATGCTTTATAGACTCTCTTGTGCACCCCAGAGAAGTTGGTTAAAGTCAGCGAACCCTTGCAGCTGCATTAATTTTGTGGACTGTCAGACTCGTTCCCTGCACATTAGAGATGGCAGCTGTGCAGTAAACCATTGCATTTGGATGGCTGTGGTTTCTGCACAGTTTGACAGTACTGTCTGTTGGTTGAACAGAGACTCGCTAGTTATAATATCCCCCACAGATGTAACCTGACAATGCCACAGCGGTTCTGTGCGAGATCATTGATTCCATATGGTACGTAGTTAGTTAGCACACTATTTGGAATGACAGTATTTAGTTGGAGAGGAAGCTGTTTACCTGTCTGATGCCTCTGGATTTTGCATGAAGAGGTTTTACAGTTTGGGATTAGTCGTGACTTCAAAGGATGAACAGATTTTGCCATATTTAAAGCTTTTCAGATATTTGGAGATTTTGTTTTCAGAAGTTTCTCCTCAACTTCAGGAGAATATAGAAGTATATATTAGCATCACATTGTGAGAAATAAAGTCACAATCACAAGAAATAAAGTCACAATATGCCTCCGTTTTCACAGACAAGGTTTAAGTCTAGTCCCAGACTAAAGTAGTTAGCAGACTAAACTACTAGTCAGACTGAGCTGTTTTAACTGAAAGCTACTTGCACTCACATATCTTAAAATATGTCAGTGCCATTATTTTGTCTCAAGATGCACACCAGTAATTTTATTTTTTTTTTCTAAGGCATGTTTATAAAAGTTACTTCAATGTCCTAATTGAACTATGGCCTAATCCTTGTTTAATCTAAGCCCTGTCTGTGAAACCGGGCCATAAAGTCACACTGTGATATATTAAATCACAATTATGGCCTATAAAGTGACATTGTGAGATATCAAGTAACAATTATGACATAAAAAGTCACATTGTGAGATATTAAAGGGTTAGTTCACCAAAAAATGAAAATTCTGTCATTTATTACTCACGCTCATGCTGTTCTAGACCCGTAAGACCTTCGTTAATCTTCGGAACACAAATTGAGATATTTTTGATTAAATCCGATGGCTCAGTGAGGCCTGCATAGGGAGCAATGACATTTCCTCTCTCAAGATCCATAAAGGTGCTAAAAACATATTTAAATCAGTTCATGTGAGTATAGTAGTTCAATATTAATATTATAAAGCGGCGAGAATATTTTTGGTGCACCAAAAAAAACAAAATAACGACTTATTTAGTGATGGCCGATTTCAAAACACTGCTTCAGGAAGCTTCGGAGCATAATTAATCAACGTGTCGAATAAGCTGTTCGGAGCGCCAAAGTCACATGATTTCAGCAGTTTGGCAGTTTGACAAGCGATCCGAATCATGATTCGATACGCTGATTCATAACGCTCCGAAGCTTCCTGAAGCAGTGTTTTGAAATCAGTCATCACTAAATAAGTCGTTATTTTGTTTTTTTTGGCGCACCAAAAATATTCTCGTCGCTTTATAATATTAATATTGAACCACTGTACTCACATGAACTGATTTAAATATGTTTTTAGTACCTTTATGGATCTTGAGAGAGGAAATGTCATTGCTCCCTATGCAGGTCTCACGGAGCCATCAGATTTAACCAAAAATATCTTAATTTGTGTTCCGAAGATCAGCGAAGGTCTTACGGGTGTAAAACGGCACGAGGGTGAGTAATTAATGACAGAATTTTCATTTTTGGGTGAACTAACCCTTTAAGCCACCTTTATGACATAAAGGCCCGGTTTCATATTCAATTAGGACATCTAAGCCCTGTCTGTGAAACCGGGCCGTAGTTACATTGGGAGATATTAATCCACCTTTATGACATAAAAAGTCACATTGTGAGATATTAAGTCACAATCACGAGAAATAAAGTCACATTGTGACAAGAGTCACATTGTGAGATATTAAATCACAGCTTTGACCTATAAAGTCACACTGTGAGATATTAAATCACAATTGTGAATTATAAATTCACAATCACAAGAAATATAGTTGCAATTGTGACATATAAAGTCACATTGTGAGATATTAAGTCACCCTTATTACAGTCACACTGAGATATTAAATAACAATTATGACATTTAAAGTCACACTGTGAGATATTATGTCACAATCAAAGAAATAAAGTCACAATTATGAATATAAAGTCATATTGTGAGATATTAAGTGGCATAAAGTGGCAATTGTGACATTAAAAATTCATTGGTAAAGATCTAATTTTCCTTTCAGATAAGTAAGGATTTTAGTAATAACGGACAAGTTACATCATGGGGAAAATCATCCACCTTCTTAAAAATTCTAGAACCTTCTGTCCCGTGTTCTGGAATTCTTCACCCATTGTGATTAATGAATCAGTATTTTCACTGCAGTTCTCACCTTATGCTCTAGACCACACACAGACATGAGTATTAATGAGCAGTCTACACTTGGTGTCTTTCAAAGGTCAAGTTTGTTATGATACTTTGACCTCATTGTCAACCACCATGTGTGATGTAACCTGCTATTAGTGTCAAGTCACTGTCACTGTACTGTTAAGGCCAATTCACACTGCACAGACAAACGCCAACAAACACATTTGTTGGGTTTTGTTGGATCAGTGTGTTACCCCTGTTGCGTCTGTTGGCATTGGTCAGGGTTTGTTTTCACCCGAGTGAACATGTTCAATCAGCATTTGTTGGTGTCTGTTGGGGCAAGGTGAACATGATAGTTATTTTTCATAAAATTCTAAATCTAATGGTCAACTTGTTTGTTGGTGTTTGTCTGTGTCTGTGCGGTGTGAATTGGCCTTTAGACATTTTGGGGCCACAACATTGTGTGAAGATGCACTATATATATATATATATAAAACCAGTTGTATTAATGCTGTTGCTTAGATGCTTAAGGTTGTTTATGTCACAGTTCACAGAGATAACACATAGAAGGTCTTGTCATAAACAACACATGGAGCCAGATGTGTTTTTGATGAGAACCCTGCTAAAACTCCAACTAAGCAATCTTACCAGGAAAACTTAGCTAGAAAAGCAGGTCAAACAAGGATGTCTTGCTAGTTAAGCTAGTTAAAAAAGTCTTGTGGAGAGACCCATCCCATGTTACAGACCAGCATCCAAAACGCTAAATGATGATGGCCAGCTAGTGTTTTCAACAGTTAATGCACCGGATTGCAGATGTTTCATGTTGTTTCTTATATATTTTTTAACATTTTGAACCTGAGGCAAAATAAAAGCATTATAAATGGATTGCAGTATTCCTGATTTAAACAATTTGTCCTCTTAAAGGGATAGTTTGGCCAAAAATGAAAATTCTGTCATTATTTATTTGTTCCAAACCAGTTTGACTTTCTTTCTTCCATAGAACACAAAAGTAGATGTTAAGCAGGATGTTTATGCTGCTCTTTTCCATATATTAGTCATGAATATAGTGACCACGGCAGTGGCCTAAAATGACCAAAAAAAAGCACCATCGCAAAATGGTTCCTATGACATGCATACAGTAATATAGTTTTCTGAAGAAACAGCTTTGTTTAAGGAACATTTGTTTAAAAGTTTGGAGTCAATGTTTTTGAACAAAATCTCACCAAGACTGCATTTATTTGATTAAAAATACAGTAAAAATTGTAATATTGTGAAATATTATTACAATTTATAACAACTGTTGTCTTTTTAAAAATATTTTCATTTATTCCTGTGATGGTAAATCTGAATTTACAGCATTATTACTCTAGTCTTCAGTGTCACATGATCCTTCAGAATCATTTGGTGCTCAAAAAACATTTCTTCTTATTATTATCAATGTTAAAAACAGTTGTGCTGCTTTGTGTAAACCGTAATAAATTGTTCTTCATGATTCTTTGATTAATAGAAAGTTCAAAAGAACAGCCTTTATTTGAGATAGAAATCTTTTGTAACATTAAAAATATATTTACTGTCACTTTTGATCAATTGTGGCATGTTGCAAATAGTTTTTGGACATTGGCTGCCCGAGGCCACCATCTACTTTCATTATATGGAAAATAAAGCAGCATAACATTCTATCAAACTTCTCTTTCTGTGTTCTACAGAAGAACAAAATGTAAATTATGACACAATTTTCATTCTTTTTACTGTACAAAGTTTTATTGTATTACTATTGTATTACTGTCCTTGTTGAATTTAATCCTTACATGACACTCTGAGAGGAATAAACTTCTAAGTAGAATAGCATTGTGCAGTACCCCAGTTTCTTCACCTTAAACAATTCTCTTTTATTTGAATAATACCTGTTTCCATCTGAGTGCTATTCATTTCTTAACCGGCGCTCAGCAGGCCTGCACAGCCATATCTGACAGGATAAATGTGCCGGATTATACAGGCGATTTTCAGCGAAGATTTAGCGATTACATTGACTCTGCTAACAGAATAGATCAAAATGATTATTCTGAATGTGTGTACATGCATATGTATGACGATACCGATCTCTCTTCCTCTGTCTTACAGATAAAAGGGAGAGAGCATAGCAGCTAAATAAAGTGGAGAACACGCCCGTCTCAGGACATCAGTCCAAGGAAGAGGATCTGCTGGCAGAGAGATAAGAGGGGGAGGACAGGGAACGAAAGAGAAAGTCAGAGGACGAGAGAGAGCGAGAGAATGGGATATTGCGGCGTATGGATCTTCCTCTTGTCCCTGTCTCTCTCCTATCAAAGCGCCACTGCAGAGGCTGAAGGTAGACTGCTGACTCATGCTTTATCTATTTGCAATAGGGCCTCTTCAGTCCCCAGTGAACTGCCAATATCCCGCCCTTCAATCAATCACACTCTGAAAAGGTTGCAGGCAAGGTACAAAATGAACATTTGCCAAGCATTAAATGCTCAAGTTTGGCGAGTAACTAAATTTGAGTGACTCTCAGTATGTGCAAGAATGACATCCAACCCTTTGTGTTTGGATGTGAACCATTTGAATTAAGTCAGGGGTCCAGTCCTGCTCCTGGAGGGCCACTGTCCTGCAAAGTTTAGCTCCAACCCCAATTAAACAAACATGAACCAGCTAATCAAGGTCTTACTAGGCATACTAGAAACTTCCAGGCAGGTGTGTTGAGGCAAGTTGGAGCTAAACTCTGCAGGACAGTGGCCCTCCAGGACCGAGTTTGGACACCCCTGAATTAAGGTAAAAGAAAACCAAAAGACTGAAAGAAACATTGGACTTCCACTGTTTTTAATTCACTTCATGATTTGAGTAGCATCAAAAAAGAGAAGTTTTTTGCATACAATGCGATTTCTTTTACTTTCCCACTCTATAATTTCACATAAAATATTTTTAAAACAATAGATAAGATGTAAAATGATAAATTGATATGTTAGATCAGGGGTGCCCAATCCTTTTCCTGGAGATCTACCTAACTGCAGAGTTCAGATCCAAAAGATCTGAAGATCTGCCTTGTTCAGACTGTTAGGCTGCGTTTAGACTGTCAGTCCAAATCTGATATAAGATTGAAATCCGATCAGATTTAGCAAGTGTGAATGACCAAAAATTACATGAAATGCGTTTTTTTACAAATCCTTACATCCATATGTGGTTTGAAATCCTATTAGAATCGCATTTCTGGGAATCTGTTTCAGTCTGACTGCTATGATCAGATTTAACGTGGTTTATGTGACTTTCTCACGCCACGTAAAATGTAAACATCGTTATAGGATACAATGCTGAAAGTCGCTGCAGAAACAAGGTTGTGTTTTTGTTGTTGTTTTGGCTGCCAACGCAACGTCATTGCCATAGAAACCAATGCAGATAATCCGGAAAACGAAAGAGCGACATGGACACACAAAACGGATCTGAACAATTGCAATACACAATGTGGACGTCAGTAATTTTAGATCAGATTCCAATCGGATAAACAAATAATTGGATTTGGACTGACAGTGTGAACGTAGCCTTAGTCCGAATCCAATTTTTGTCCATATCCGATTGAAATCTGTTCAGATTTAGCAAGTGTGAACGGCAAAAAATCACATGAAATGTGATTTTTACAAATCAGTTTTAAGCTACATTCATATGTGTTTTTGAAGTCCTATTAAAATGGAATTTCTTTAAATCCGTTTCATTCTGACTGCTCTGATCGGATTTTGCATGGTTTATGTGACTTTCTCACACCACATAAAACGTAAACGTCAGATTTTTTTAAAGGAAACATGTTGAAAGTAGCTGCAGAAACAAGGTTGTGTTGTTGCAAAGTGCCGGACGAGCAGAAAATGACAATATAACAGATACATGTTTTGAAACTGGTGGAGGCGACAGCATGGAATAAAGTCACGCAAACCAGCCTCCAAGTTTCTGCTGCTGCCTCATAAGACGCAGTAGCACAACGGCTACACATTGTCATGTTGTAAATAAGATAGCATCTGTATTCCAAACCCCTCCATGTTGCAGATACATATACCTATACCAACACAACGTCAGTGCCATATACACCAATGCAGATATTCCGGAAAACGAAAGAGCGGCATGGGACACACAAAATGGAGTTGCGATACACAGTGTGAACGTCAATAATTTTAGTTAAGATTCCAATCGGATACACCAACAATCGGATTTGGATTGACAGTTTGAATTTAGCCAATGTGGAGAGTTAGTCATTTTAGATCAGATTCCAATCTGATACACAAATAATCAGTGTGACAGTGTGAACTTAGCCTCAGTTAGCTGGTTCAGTTGTGTTTGACCAGGGATGGAGCTGAACTTTGCAGGAAGGTAGATCTCCTGGAGCAGGACTGGGCACCCCTGTGCTAGATGCTAATTAGTTATTATTAATACTAATTTTTAAATAATCATATTTATTTTTTTTATTAGTTGAATAATTAATCAGTTACTTCAATGTTGGTGCTTTTTGCCTATTCAATTATTTTAATTTATTGTATTATTTTATCTTATTTTTACTCTTTTTTCAATTATCTTATAGCTGTCTAACCGAGATATTAAACAGATCCTAATTGTACATGCATTTATCTCGCTGATAGGTTCCTGTCACTGTCCTGTCTCAAAACTATAAATGTCCTTGATGAACCAACAGTTCAAATCCTTACAAATTTCTTGTTGTATGAGATTCTTTTGCAATAATGTTTCAGGAAAGTTTACTTTTAATCATTACCATGTGTGTCAGTTCACCTGATGAGGCTGTACAGGTGGAGTTGAAGTGGACACAGAGTTCTTTCCACATGCTTCCTGCTGAGTCAGCAGGTTCTGCTGCGGCCCATCTGCAGACCTCCTGCAGCTTGATACCTCTGGTTTGAGCCTTTTAAGATAAATCATTGTACCCCTCCCTGATTTCCATAAGCACAGAACTGTCTACAAAGAAATCAGTGTGTGCGTTTCTGTTTCACCTTGAGCTGTGAGTGTGAGGGGGAGAGAGCTAGAAGAGCAAGAATGTGAAACATATTGAATTCACGCAGGATGGTTTTAGAAGAGTCTGTCAGGACCAATTACTGACTGATGCACTAATGCCCTGAAACACTGTAATTTTCCACACCTCTTCAAAATGGCTGTTTGCAGTGACAGACACTTGACTATGAAATGGAAAGAATGTACTTTCTGAGGTCACGTCCTTGTACTCTTTCACCATCTCTTCCTGTTTTGTCGAAGCCCTGTTAAATGTAAAAGCATGAGCATATAACCCAGTAATCAACCCTTATATCTGTAAATACACAGGTAGTCACTTCTCATTACCTTCAGGGCCTTGTTGTCATGGTAATGGCCTGTCACTCTGTTACAGTTGCTTTTAAAGTAAGCAAATGTTTGCTTAATAACCTTATTTCTTCACTGACTTTATGACTCAGCACTGAATGGAGCTCTTTTAAGTTGTATCGTGTTAAGCATCATCTTCACAGGCTGATGATTTTAATCTAACAGCAGATGATTTTAGTGTAATCCTCTTTGCACACTATTGCACAGTCTGCAAGCTGCAGCTGAGATGTGTCTAGAGATGTATCTAGAATCAGATCTAGAGAGATCTGTTTATTGTGCTGTATGCGATGAAAAGTCTGTCCTGACATGGCAGCGCTGCGTTGTGGCTCTTTTGCAGGTTGCAGGTATTACTGTGAATGCTAATGGATTTGAAGTAGTGAGAGGCAGCAGGAAAAAAAAGATAATGATGGAGTGAATTCTGAATCATTTACTGAATCATTCAATGAACAAACAAACAAACAAACAAACAGATGAACGAACAAATGAATGAATGAACGAACGAACGTATGAATGAAAGGATAGGTTTTGGTGCATGCACAGTAAAATCCCCAGAGTTAGAGCTCGCTCAGATTTCATCTAAGGCTGTGGCTGAAGTCAGTTGTAGTTCTTGTGTTTCTCTTTACTTCAGTGATTCTGCTTGTTAACAGCAGGTGTTCATCATTAATGTTTGATCATCACTCAATTAATTGCTTAATTATCTCATTAACTTTAACTTTATTTCTGCTTCAGTGTTATTTTAACACTGTTTAGAGAGGGACCATATGTACTCTGAGCATATGTACTCTGGTCTTAACTCTGGGGATTTTGCTGTGTGGTTACCAAGTGGAATAGCAAAAATAATGACTGTTTTCAAACATATTTCCCAAACACTAAGATATAAAATGTATTTTCTATATATATATATATATATATATATATATATATATACCGATCAGGCATAACATTATGACCACTGACAGATGAAGAGATAAATTATCTCTTCATCATGGCACCCGTTAGTGGGTGGGATATATTAGGCAGCAGGTGAACATTTTGTCTGCAAAGTTGAAAAAATGGGCAAGCGTATGTATTTGAGTGAGGTTGACAAGGGCCAAATTGTTATGGCAAGATGACTGGGTCAGAGCATCTGCAGCTTTTGTGGGGTGTTCCCGGTCTGCAGTGGTCAGTATCTATCAAAAGTGGTCCAAGGAAGGAACAGTGGTGAACCGGCGACAGGGTCATGGGTGGCCAAGGCTCATTGATGCACATGGGGAGCAAAGGCTGGCCCGTGTGGTCTGGTGGAAGAAGGTGGCCTGGCCTGATGAATCACGTTTTCTTTTACATCACGTGGATGGCCGGGTGCATGTGCGTTGCTTATCTGGGGAACACATGGCACCAGGATGCACTATGAGAAGAAGGCAAGCCGGCGGAAGCAGTGTGATGCTTTGGGCAATGTTCTGCTGGGAAACCTTGGGTCCTGCCATCCATGTGGATGTTACTTTGACACGTACCAACTACCTAAGCATTGTTGCAGACCATGTACACCCTTTCATGGAAACGGTATCCCCTGGTGGCTGTGGCCTCTTTCTCTTTCAGCCACAAAGCAAAAATGGTTCAGGAATGGTTTGAGGAGCACAACAACGAGTTTAAGGTGTTGACTTGGCCTCCAAATTCCCCAGATCTCAATCCAATTGAGCATCTGTGGGATGTGCTGTCCTCAAGTCCAATCCATGGAGGCCCCACCTCGCAACTTACAGAACTTAATGGATCTGCTGCTAACATCTTGGTGCTAGATACCACAGCACACCTTCAGGGGTCTAGTGGAGTCCATGCCTGGACAGGTCAGGGCTGTTTTGGCAGCAAAAGGGGGACCAACACGATATTAGGAAGGTGGTCATAATGTTATGCCTGATTGGTGTATATATATATATATATATATATATATATATATATATATACACATTCAATGATTTGTATATATAAAACGTTAAAAGCCATATACTGATGTAATGTTCACCTGAATTAAGATGCTTGGGCTGAGAGAACATCTGCCAAATTCAGATTTTTCCAGTCCGTCTGTCCTCGTCCCTTCCACTGGTTGAATGCCTCTAGACCATCAGCGCTGCCTGCAGAGAGCATCCTCACTGGACCGTTAAAGTTTGCTTTTGATGAACTTCCCTATTGCACGAAAGCATTTTTCTCGCTTAGAATGCTGTATATGAGTGATAAATCACTACAGCCTGCAGTGTTTGTTCCCTTTTGATGTGGGTGGCACAGATTTTCCCAGCTCTGTGCAGCAACTTTTTCGGAAATGAGACTGAACTTTTTATGCAGTTTCTGCCAGATGATCAATAACATCATGCCGTTTAATGCATATACTTTTGTTTCCAGAGCTCTATTGTGTTCTTATTTTATAATAGAGTCTGTCATCTTGTGGTTGTTGGGAGGGGGAAAAAAGAACATTTCAAGGCATTCTTAATGTGAGCTAGTTAGAGTCGTTGAAAAGCCTGGGATGTACTTGTCTCCTTTGTTTTTTGTTGTATTTCAGGTGTGGGCGTGTAAAACTATCTTCTCTGATTTCTGAGATCAGGCTATACATTGTCTGCTACTATTAAGTTTAATCTAGTACTGATTAGCTCCTGCCTAAAACAGTTCATCTTTAGAGAGTTGTCAGACTTAGAGGACATCTGCAGTCCACTTAGTGCTAGTCATCGCAAGCGTCACAATGATTGTGCAATCACCTCACAAGCAAGTGGATATTGGATTCATTTTAAGGATGTACTGTACACTACTGGAAAAGAAGCTCAGAAAACATCCTGAAATTGTAGGTCAGATCAAACCATAACACAAGCACTGAATGACTGGACTTTACTGTTATTCTAATCAGGTCTTATTTTGTGTGTGTAGTTGCTTTTCCTGTTTAATGTGGTTCCTAAAGTGCAGATCAGTAGGCATACATTAAATGGCTCTGAAAATCTGAATTTTTTTCTGAGTCTACACTGCCATCTTATGGTGAATGCACACTTTGTGGCTGGGTGTGAACAAGAGAGCCTTGATAAGAGTGAGGTTGGACCCCCTTCCTGAAGTTTTATTGAAATATGATGCAAAACTGCAATTTAATTTCATAAGTATAACTAAAATGCAGTTAAACTCTAATGCTGATTGAATCAAATACTATTTGATGTAAATATTATTTCATTATACTTACTAATTTAACTTTCATTTTATGGGTCATGGAGAAAGATCACTTCATTTTCCAGAATGCTCCAATTTACCATAAATTTGAAACAAAGCCAAAGAACATCAGACTTGCAAAAGACACGTCTTTTTATTGGACTAATGAAATACCTCTGTTGTGTTTGTTGATCTTTCTATGAATTGTAATTCATAAATCTTGTTCAGCTTTCTGTAGGGTGTGTGTGTCCATTTCCTCTAAATTGTGCCTAACTTTCTTAATATGAACTCTTAGCCATCTTTTAGAAAAATTTTGCTTATAAAAATAGTCTCAGCCATGGTAAAAGAGGAACATTTGTCAAAAATCAACCTCTTGCTCTTGTTCTTTCAGTATGTCGTACAGCCATGCCTGCTGATGTTGTGTTCCTGGTGGATGATTCCTGGTCAGTTGGTCCAACCAGCTTCCAGCAGATCAAAGAGTTCATAGCAGACATCATCCGAGCCTTCAAGGGAAGTGTGGTTGGACAGGAAGGCATTCGCTTTGGAGTGACTGTCTATTCAGACTTGCCCAGGTCCGTATGCATATACTGCATGTGTAAATACTGTATGCTCGACCTTTTATCTTAGTAAGCACGAATAAACAGCTTAAATACTCCATATGTATCCGGTTGTGTCCTTGTTCAGGATGCGTATAGCTGTGACGGATTATTCGACTCTGGAGGAAGTGCTCAGAGCCGTGGAGGAGGTGCCGTATGAGGGAGGCAACAGCCGCACCGGCCTGGCATTGGAATTCCTCGTAGAGTCTGTGTTCAGTCCTTCTATTGTCAGAGACAACTCCCCAAAGGTGTGACGCTTCAATCACAATCACTTCAAAACACCTTAACCCATCTGTGAGAGAAAAAGACCAACTTTACACTGCAAAGGTGGCACAGAAACTGCATCTAAAGCGCTACATACAAATACAAAAGACAAGTTCACACACAACCAAAGTCACGTTAGAGCCACAAGGGAGATTTTAAAATGGCTTTATGCAGTATTGCATATTTACTCTAAATTTTAGGGCCTCCAAAGTTTACAATTAAAGATGGCGACAATTTTTCTGTCCACAATGACCAAGAAACTGCTGCACGCCATGATACAATCACAGCCAATCAGAAGATATTTGATGTTTATTGTACAGTTATGAGGATCAGGATTATGGCCAATGACATTTTAAAGTGAGTGTGGCTACGCTATAACCCTAAAAAAGGATCCAAAAGGTTTTTACCCAGCATGATGCCGCATAAATGGAAACCAATCAAAAAGACTATGTTATTTTCATGCTCACAGCTTGCATTGTTTGGCATTTTATGGCAGTTTGTTTGGTTAGGACACAGACTAAAGACAGAATACTGAATCATAGTGATATCTGCAAAGTATTGAAATGCTACATTTCCAAATGAAACATCCTGTCACTTACATACATACAGAACAACCTTCTAATTATATCTCAAAGAGCTGCACCTGCAATCACTCCATTGATTCTGTCAGGACATCACGTCCTGTGCTGCAGTGCACACACTCTGCTCCGCAGTGTCCCACCCATCCTAATTTAGGGCTTGATTAGGATTCCAAACTGCACACAGCTGCTGGTCTTGCCGTAGAGCACCTGGTGTGGGGAAACGAGCAGGCGTTTATAATGAACTGCAGAGATTTCACCTTTTATTAAAACTCTCATCGCATGCACTGTAATGGCATACTAGTGTAATGTGCATAAAGATGAACCCAGACCCAGCTCGACCAATGCGATGAACTTTAGGTGACCCAGGAGATGTTTCTTTTCCAGAATACTCATTTGTGAGTGTAAGCGACTTTGCAAGTTTGGATCTGCTGCGGTTGGGGAATTATGTATGCAATGAGATGATAATTCATGCCGTGTGCTTTCAAGGGCATCAGTATCAGCGTGATACTCTTTATGGCAGATTGAGTCCTTTAATACAAATTCACATTTTTGGGTGGGTTTCATGAAAGCTGTCAAGACGGTTCTCATTTTTTTCTTATTACTGTAATGTGAAAGATAATTATATATTTCAGTTGTAAAGAATACATAACCTGTATGATGATTTAAATTAAAAAGGGATTATATAACAGTTTTGTTTTTCTGTAATGCAGTTAAAAAAATCCTATATTACAGTAATTACAGTATATTACAGTAGTTGAAAATAATGGGAATAGTAAAAGTATAGACGAAGACTCATTACAGTAAAAAAAAAAATGGAGGTGTAAACAATGCTTAAATGTCCTGAAACTGTCACAATGCATAATAATATTAGTAATAAGAATAAATAAATGTAATAGTCCTAAATGTAGGCCTTATTTTCTATATGTAAAATATTATGGTTACACTTTATTTGACAGTATGTGTACTTACAGTGTAATTACAGTGTAGTTACACAAGAAAGTACTGTTAATATAAGGTAACCACGTGGGTTAAGGTTAGGTTTAGTGATAGGTTTAGGGTTAGTACCTAGTTATTTCCCAGTTATTGTAATTGCAATAATAAGTACATAGTATGTACATGCGGAACAGTACTGTAAAATAAAGTGCTACCAATATTACTTTTCCTTGTAGCACTTTATTTTACAGTCCTGCTTTACATCTAAGTCCTATAATAACTGGGTACTAACCCTAAACCTAACCTCAACCCATATAGTTACCTTATTTCACTCAGTACTTTCTCATGTAAGTATACTGTAAATGCATATGCTGTAAAATAAAGTGCTACTTTTTTTTCTTTGGGGTTAAATACAAGCAGAACCTTTCTTAATAGTCTTTGTGAGAGTTACCCTTTAATATATTTTTGTACATCTTTGAAATTTGCACGATTTTTTTTTTTTTTTTTTTTTTAAAGCCTGTGGCATATCTAAGGGGGATCTACAAGTATGACCCAGTTTTATTGCTTTTTTTTTTTAGTATTCAACTGGCTTTATATTTCTGTAGTTAGAAAAATCTCACAATAGAAATGTCCAGTTTTTATTTCAACTCCAAAATTTAAATGGAAGAAAGTAAAATTCTAACATTAAGACCTTAAACAAAATGAATGCTAATTTTTAGATTTTTTTAATTACAAATAAGCACAAAGGCCTATTTGAGTGTTCTTCAGGTTTTGGGAGATTCACTGCACAATGTTGGGATATAAAGCATCACATTATGTTTCCTTCTGGCCTCAGATTGCTGTTCTGATTACTAATGGCCAATCGGATGATCCAGTGGACGGTCCAGCTAAAGCTGTTACAGACAGTGGGATTTCACTGTTTGCTGTGGGTGAGTTTTCAGACTTGGTGCTGTTCATGTCAAAAGTGTGTGTGTGTGTGTGTGTGTGTGTGTGTGTGTGTGTGTGTGTGTGTGTGTGTGGGCGCACGTTTTTGTGACATATCAGGAGACAAATTTGTATAATGACATGGGTATTACAAGGAGAGGGTGACTTATATGGACATTACCCCATGTCCACATTTTTCAAAAGGCTTATAAATCATACAGAATGAGTTTTTTTGAGAAAGTAAAAATGTGCACAGTTTCCTGTGATGGGCAGGTTTAGGGGTCGGGGTAGTGTAGGGCGATAGAAAATACGGTTTGTACAGTATAAAAACCATTACGCCTATGGAATGTCCCTACAATTCACAAAAACAAACCTGAGTGTGTGTGTGTGTGTGTGTGTCTGTGTACACTTTTTATGTTTTGACATGTGACTCAGAGTAACTAGTGGAGTGATTTACACTGAATGGTAATATTGGTGAATGTGCCAAGACATAAAACATGTGTATGTTTGTGTGTGTCAGCCTTGTTTCCTTGACTTTCTCATGCTCTTTCTGTTTTGACGCCCAGAGTTCTGAAATAATTATGGCTCATTACCCGGTGGCCAACTAATTGCTGTAATTTTTCATCAAGCTCATTCCTCCTTGGCTTGCCCCCCTTCAACACACACACACACACATACACACACACACACTGACACCGTGTCCTGCCTTTCTAATCAGTTTTCCCAGAGAGATCAGGCCGTTTGACACATCTATGAGACACATGTACAGCAGGGCAACACGGCGTGACGTTCTCCCATCATCACTCTACAGCCGATACACAGTCTGATAACACTGCAGACAGGTCTGAGACACATGAGGGTCACTCATGTACACACACACACACGTTTGTTAAGAACTGACTGCGCCTTACAGGCCTCCATGTTAAATTTTTTTAAAATGAAGTCTCTTTGGAGCTGTGGCATAGTGGTAAGTGAATAGCCATGGTGATCATATGGGTGATGAAGGTTCGAGTTTGGCCTGCAACATGCCCTGATCCCATAATCTGCAAGGAATGGTGAAGTAGATCTGTGTTGAAGCTAATCTGTGCCTTTTTGGTGTGTGTTGTGTGTTCTTCAGGGGTGAGGAACGCCAATCAGTCTGAGCTGAAGAAGATCGTTACAGAACCCCATGAGGAACATCTGATGCTCAGCCCAGATTACTCCTTCCTCGAGCACCTGCTGCCCAAACTCTCTCGCCGCATCTGCTTCACTGCTTCAGAACCTCCCCGGCCTGTTAAACAAAAGCCACCTGGTAAAATGATCATGAGTTTTGCTGATGAAACTTAAGGCTTATCTTTTTTGTCACCAAATTTTTATTTATTGCATTTCAAGCTTATCTAAACACAGTTGGCCCTCTTGTTAAACTCCTTGGTTACTGTTGCTCGCGTAGACAAGCTTTATATATTGTCTAACTATATATGTCATGTATACTTAACTATATATGTAATAAATGGAAGATTTACATGAACACTTTCATTTTCAAAAAAATGCACGCATAAATTATAGAGGTTTTATTTTTTACTTGGCCTGTGATTGATTGATTGATTGATTGATTGCTTGATTGATTGATTGAAAAAGTCAAATTGCGCAAAAATGGCCAAATAGGCAGCTCTACACAAGGCAATAGCGTCATTATTCAGGTCAAGTCAGTTTAATGTTGATTCAGTTCAGTTTAATAACAGTGTCGTCAATGTTAGTATCACTATCCAGCTCAGTTCCGTTTAAATTTTGCTTTCATCCAATAGTGTCAGTGCTGTTAATTTGATAATATAACTGAATATTGTCTTTTTAACCCCTTTCTTTTAATAGTAATTAAACTTGACAAAATTAAAGTCCCCCTGTAGTCAATAATTTTATTCCTTAAAACTCATCTTTGATTACCAAAATGACAAATTTCAACGTTTATGCCTTAAAATAGCTTGAATGTAATTCTACACCCTTGCCTCATTTAGTATACGCCCTTCTATGAATATGCAAATTAGCCCTGCCTTCACTCACTCACACCAGCTCAGAGATCCACTTGTTGACGTGATTGGTTACAAGGTAGTTTGTGACGTCAGAAACACCAGCGATTTCAAACCGCGTTTTTGAGACTTTCTTTGGTTCACTGCAGTTTTAAGGAGAAAATACTCAGCAATGGTGTTGACGGTTTGTCTTAAAGCACATTAAAAACACCACATAGACATATAAACAACATTAAAAACTTGATTTTCACCACAGGGGGACTTTAATGTAACAGTTGAACACTTTCATTATGGTATTGTTTTGGTGCTATTGCTCCTATTTATTACCTAAATGTAAATATAAATTCATTTTCATTTTAGTGACAATTTTTTAGTAATGTTACTCATGTCCTATAACACTAACACAGGTCTTCTTAATGATGTCATATGTGTTTGTTTGGGAATAATAGCTTGACCGTTAGATTGAAACTCAATATTTATTATAAAGATATCTACCTTTAATTTTTAAAACAAAGATCTTAGAAATAAAATAACACACCTGATCCTCTATCACTATTATTATAGCTAATTGTATGATTTTTATCCTGTGTGCTGTTCTGTCTGCTGTAGTGGTGGAGAGGATAGTAGGACCTAAAGATCTGCAAGTGAGTGAGCTGAGTTACAGCTCTCTGCAGCTGACCTGGAGTCAGGCCACAGGAGACGTTACCGGCTACAGGCTGCTCATCACCCCTGTGTCTCCGAAGGGCCATCTGCTCCCAGCACAGCAGAGACAGGTGAGACACGCTCACCTGTCCATATGCACACCCCATGCAGCACAGCAGATGGAAGGCTGCACATGGACAAGTTTTGTTTATGTGGCAATAAGCTAATATGTTGATTATGTATTTGCAAGTGTATGTGTGTATGGTTTGTTCACAATATATTCTTTTCTTTCTTTCTATCTCAGATTGATCTGAAGGGAGATATTAGTAGTACTCCAGTTACCGGGTTGAGTCCTAAGACTGAATACTCTCTCACTGTATATGCCATCTACCCCGGACGCATTGGAGAATCTGCCACTATTATCACAGAAACCAGTGCGTGTCAAACTATATACACTCTTACAAGAAAAGATTCTATATAGAACCTTAAAGTGTTCTGGGTCACTGTGATTTTGCCAAGTAAGACATGTCGCTGGATCAACATATTTTGTTGATCCTGGAACAAAATTCCTTTCTGAAAATGAACCCTAAACCTAGCCCTACCCATAATGTATCTCTAAAATCAAAGGGAACTGATAAGTGAATAACACTGATGTAGAAGCACCTAACCCTAGTTGTAAGCCTAAACTTGACATAAACTGTAAACTTGTCCCTCAAATCTGATTGGTTGATTGGAATGTTGTTCCAGGATCAGCAAAGATGTTGATTCAGGAACGTTGCACTTGGTGAAATCAGGTCTGTCAAGTGCTTCATACATGGAACCTTTTAGGCATTTTTTATGAATTTAGTTTTAATTAATTGATTTTGTTTAAATTCGCTTTTTATTTTAATTATATTTAAAATTATATATTTAATTGATATTTTTATAAACATGATAAATGTACTTTAAAATGGCATACGAATGCTTTTTTTTCAGCTGTTGTGCCACCGGTTGCAAACTTCCGTGTGATTGAAGAAGGACTTTTCTCTTTACGCCTGGGATGGACGCCTCCGCTTGGAAAAGTGAATGGATATAAAATCTATGTTCCAAGAAGTGAGTAACCAACAGACATTCTGAGACTGAATATGAGATACTTTTAAGCTGTTGTTTTCTCATATATCTTTTCCTCCTCAGTGGACAGACCTGGGCTCATTTATGAGCAGATGCTGATGGGCGACGTCTCCTCTCATGTGATTGACACCTTAGAAGAGGATAAAGAGTACAAGGTCAACATCTATGCCATCTACCCAGAGGGCCTCAGTGAGCCTGTATCTATCACTGGGAAAACTTGTAAGTCTACTTCCTCTTTCTTTTTTTCTTCTGTTTCTTTACTTTTATTGCATATTTTCATCTCACGCCTCATGTATAATCTGCCCTTCCAAAACAATAGTGTGTCATTATGATGGTATCAGAATCTTTATATACCACCATGCTAAATAATCACCATCATTGTTTTTGTCTTGTACGTACATACATTATTTAATATTTAATATTCAGCATTTGTTGCAGATCTGTAATTTTAGAGTTATTTTTATGCTGCTGTAACATAACAAGGTCCCTTGTGGGATTAATAAAGAAGTATGTATGCAAGTATTTAATATAACATATATATATATATATATATATATTATGATAACAATTATTATCATTATTATTATTATTATTATAGGAATACAAATTATCATTAAAGTGACAATTTTATATTAAATAGTTTGGTTTGGAATTATCGTGTGTATTGCTGGTTTAACCACTAGATGGCAGTATAACACACATCTTCATGAAGAATCCTTTAAATAACTGCAGTAAAACTTTTATGATTCTTGTCATGCTTTATCATCCCACTCAAAACTCTGTGCACTTATCCTTTCTCTGTGTGTTGCAGTGAAACTGGTCCCAGTTGATCAACTGCTGGTGCAGAACGCCACTACAGACACAGTTCAGGCCCGCTGGTCATCTGTCAGAGGTGCCACAGGGTACAGACTCACCTGGTCATCATCAGGTAACAAGCACTGAGCTGCTTTGATATCAAATGCAGCCTGTTTAAAAACATAAATATAAATGCAAATCTCTGCTTGCCTATTTCTGCAGAGGGACACATAGAAAATGTGAACCTAGGAGACAACTTTAATTTCTACATGGTGCAGGGCCTGCATGCAGGCACAGAGTACACCGTCACTATCAACCCCATCTTTGTGGACATTGAAGGGCCTGTTACCTCTGCCAAAGCCAAGACATGTGAGTGCTACACATGTATTTTAAGGGGCCGTTCATGCTTGCTTTCCAAAACAGTTAGACGGAGCCAACAGAATAAAACAGGGGTCTTAAGGTGTGTTATTTAACTTGACACAGTGTCTTAAAACAGTAAGAAATTCTACATAAACCAGTAATTAAAAATAGTGCAGACGGAGTGCAAGAAGATACTGATAATAAATCATCCCAACTAACAAAAATATATTTAGTTTCGCTAACGTTCCCATTAAGTTATGTAAATGTTTTTCTGAATGTTCAAAACATACTTTTTTATGTTTTAAAAACTTAAAAACATTATGGGAACATTCCAATCATTTTGCAAACATTATCGGAATGTTACTTTTGAATGTTCCTAGAACTTTCTGAAACAAGTAGTAACATTTAAAGGGTTAGCTCACCCAAAAATGAAAATTCTGTCTTTAATTACTCACCTTTATGTCGTTCCACACCCGTAAGACCTTCTTTCATCTTCAGAACACAAATTAAGATATTTTTGATGAAATCCGAGAGCTCTCTGGCCCCTCCGTACACAGCAATTTAATTACCACTTTCAAGGCCCAGAAAGGTACTAAAGACATTGTTAAAATAGTCCATGTGACTACAGTGGTTCAACCTTAATTTTATGAAGCGACGAGAATACTTTTTGTTCGCAAAAACAAAACAAAAATGGACTATTTTAACAATGTCTTTACTACCTACTGGGCTTTAAAAGTGGTAATTAAATGGCTGACTATGGAGGGGTCAGAAAGCTCTCGGATTTCATCAAAAATATCTTAATTTGTGTTTCAAAGATGAACGAAGGTCTTAAGGGTGTGGAACGACATGAGGGTGAGTAATTAATGACAGAATTTTTGGGTGAACTAAGCCTTTAAAAACCATTAGACCAGGGGTGGTGAACTCCGGTGTGTTTGTTTAGGGTTGAAGCAAAACTCTGCAGGACTGTGTCTCTCCAGGACCGACGATCGCCACCCTTGCGTTAGACGAACGACGAACTAAAAAGTTTTAGAAATAAAACGTTCCATGAACGATGTATAAATAATGTTTTTGTGCTAATGTTTTGAGAACATTATTAAAGACCAGATATCTCTGAATGAATATTCTATTAACATTACTGGAAGAACATTTGTTCATAACGTTGAGAGAACCTTTTGAGAATGTTCCCTATTAGCTGGGATACCATGGACGAAGATTATGATGCTCTCTTTCTCTGTCTCAGTGGAAAGCAGTGCAGTACAGACCCTGAGAGCATCTGCGGTGAGCACTAGCAGCGCCGTTACCTCGTGGAATGCTGTACCTGGAGCCACAGGCTACAGACTGGCCTGGGGTCCTACTGCAGGTACCTCAAAAAGTGTCTGTGCTGTTCTCATAGGATCTCCTTGTTCTGAATTTGGCCATTCTCCACTCTCCAATTTCACGTTGTAGTCTGTTTCTCTTTTTTGTTGCTACTTTTCTTTCATTTCCTCTCTCTCTCTCTCTTTCTGATTTATAGTCTCTTTTTCATGGAAGCGACAGGTTGGTGACAACATGAGGTGTCGCTGTGCCGCCTCATGACTCATGCCGTCAACTTTATCTGTGTGTTTAGGAGAATGTGTGTGTGCGTGTGCGTGTGTGTGTGTGTGTTCGGGGAAATGAATTGATGTCACCTCTGAGCACCTCCAAAAGAAGAGTCTTTGAAAGTGACACCTTTCTGTCACTGTGATGGGCTGCGGGCCCTTGCTTTAAAAGAGCGACCTGGAAGAACATTCTGATGAAGTGAAGTGCTCTGTGACTCATACCACACGCTCTGACACATACATATAGATGAGTCTGAGGCTAAATTTATGGAGAAAAGGGAGAGAAATGAAGGGCGAGAGAGGATAAATTAGGTGTTAGATGTTTAGTATTTAAAAAAAAGAATGAAAAATGAAAAGTATATATATACATTTTGGATGATAAACATGTCTGTTATCTGTTTATAAATGTGTTTGTGTGTGTTTATGTAAAGAGTTCGTCGGGAGAGATCGGCCCAGGCAGCTGGCTTTGAATGGCAGCACTACTGAGTATGTTTTGAAGAATCTGGTCCATGACACCGAATATGTGCTCTCTCTTTACGTGCTCTTTGGTTCTGTGGTTGGTCCGGGCATCACCGCTACATTCAGAACCTGTGAGTGACCTGAAATTTTTTTCTTGATAAACATTCTGACAGTGAGCTGCACATCAGCTGCTTATTGGTCGGGACTTATGTCATGCGTTCTGCTCCCCAGCACCTCTCGGATACGTGTCAAATTTTAAAGTAACGTCATACACCAGCTCGTCCATCGATGTGGAATGGAGTCCTATCGTAGGTGCCACAGAGTACAAACTCACCTGGAGTTCAGGTAAAAACTGTTCACCTACAAAATCAAAATCACTGACAAATGTGTCCACTCTGTTTCAATAAGGCCCATGAAATTATAATTCCTTAATTTGATTTATGTTGTACGTGTGTGTGCTTTTTGCTCCCAGAATTTGTGCGTCCTCAGAGTCGTTATCTTGACCGGAGCATTTTACAACACAGTATCACTGGTCTTCAGCCACACACGCTTTATTCTGTCAGCATTCACGCTCTCTACAGCAACACAGAAGGGCCAGAAATCACCCTCTCACAGCAAACAGGTACTTTTTACAACAATAAACAGATATGAAGAAAAAAAAAAGAAAAACCACAGTATTTAATTGAGTTGTTTTTGGATTGTTTCTGGATTTGTTAAGTATGTCCTTCTGTCTCAAGACACCCAAAACACTAATTTAAAGGAATAGTTCAGTACAAGTTAAGCTCAATTGATGGCATTTGTTGCATGTTGATAACCACGAAAATGAATAGCAATTTGTTTCATCTTTTATTTTAAAAAAGCAAATATTTAGGTTACAGTGAAGCATTTACAATGGGGTATATTCGTAAATGTTAAAATGCTCACTGTTTCATTAATATAGACATAAGACTTGAACAATATGTGTGTTAAAGGGATAGTTCACCCAAAAATGAAAATTTGATATTTATCTGCTTACCCCCAGGGCATCCAAGATGTAGGTGACTTTGTTTCTTCAGTAGAACACAAATGATGATTTTTAACTCCAACCGTTGCGATCTGTCAGTCGTATATTGCATGTCAATGGGAACACAATCTATAAGAGTAAAAAAAAACATGCACAGACAAATCCAAATTAAACCCTGCGGCTCGTGACGACACATTGATGTCCTAAGACACGAAACGATCGATTTCTGTGTGAAACCGAACAGTATTTATATCATTTTTTACCTCTAATACACCACTACGTCCAACTGCCTTGAGCGCACGCACGGCATCCGGTGTGTGAGGTCTGAATGCACTCTGATGCCGGAAGTGATCGCTCGCACTCAGATCACTTCCGTCATCAGAGCGCGTTTTTAGACCTCACCAACCGGATGCTCAAGGCAGTTGGACATGGTGTATTAGAGGTAAAAAAATTATATAAATACTGTTGTTTCGTGTCTTAGGACATCAGTGTGTCGTCACGAGCCGCAGGGTTTAATTTGGATTTGTCTGTGCATGTTTTTTTTTACTCTTATAGATGGAGTTCCCATTGACAATGCATTATACGACTGACAGACCGCAACGGTTGGAGTTAAAAATCATCATTTGTGTTCTACTGAAGAAACAAAGTCACCTACATCTTGGATGCCCTGGGGGTAAGCAGATAAACATCAAATTTTCATTTTTGGGTGAACTATCCCTTTAACATGACTGTAGTGTGAAAAGTCACTTACTAACCTTTTATGTATAAAGTTCTGTCATGACAACTCTCAGAGTGTTTGGCATGGTAATGAGTATGACAGTGTTGTATGTTTGGTCTTGGCAGAATAGATCTGCTACACTGCTGCTGCTTTTATTGCTGCTGCTGCTGTAGAGCAAGTACAGGACTTGCTACTGCCAATACATACACGGCACGCTGCTGTGAGCAAGTAGACATGCTGCTGCTGTACAATATAGCGTACATGAATTACTTGAGCAGATCTATACAGGTGGAGCTGGGGAAGGTGGAGGGTTTCTGAAGCGCGCTGCACTGCTAAGGCAAATGCTACCAAAGTATTTTGAAGGTTGAGCACGCAAGCTCATTTGCTACTAATACAGCAGGGAACCATTTAGCTGTGCCCTATAAATAACAATGTGATTACGAGCAGGTTGAGTTAAAGGACCTATTAGCCTGCGCCATCTAGAGTTTCATGACAGAACTTTGTATTTATATCCAATTTCACATGTTTGTTGCCATGAAACATAACACCATAAACCTTAATATCCTAAAATCCTAAAATTAAATCTACATTTAAAAGTAGATTTAAAATGATAACCTTCACATTTCTGCTTGTAAATCCTCCAAAAATTCACTGCCATTGTAAGTGCCTGAGCATAACTTTAGCTTCTCTCTCTTTTTTTTTAAGAAAACAAAGGATTAGTTAAAAGGATTTTTGTTTTTATCAACATTCCTGAACCCGGATACTGGAATATACATTTAGGACCCTCTTATTTTTGCTTTCGCAACCCTTTTCACAGTTACCAGGCCGTCATACTGGTATTCTTAGGATTTTAAATATATATTGCTCCTTTTATTATTGTCTGTGTTATACTAAGTCTTCACTGTGTTCTTACTCTGTAGGAAAGCTGTACCAACAAATCTTGAATTGTCTATTTAGTCTTGTTGGACTGCTCAGTTTGGCTCCGTGTCTTTCTTCTTTCAATGACAACTGGTCGACAGTCATTTATCAGAGCCATAAGAAGAAAACTCTGCTTAGTTAATTAAACACTTCAGACAGTCAGGGTTGGGGGATATGTAGATGTTCCGCCCATTGTTCCAGTGGGATTGTGGGATATCAGGAGATTGATTGACAGCTCCTGTGATTGAGCCCCCATCTTTAGGACCACAGCTATATATAGAGCAGTATTTTTACTGAAGCTCTGCTTATGTGTGTGTGTTTCACTGCTGTCCGCATCACTGTTATCAGCACATCTTCACAGTTCACAGTGAAGCGGCTACAGTACAGTGCACTTAAACAAACGCAAAAACAAATATTATAATGTTAAGTATAAAATAACATCACTGTAAGATTATTTATTTGACCTGTTTTGACTTAAATGTGTCTTACATATTGGACTTTAATACTTCAAGAGTCATCTATAAATAATAATAATATATGAGAAATGACTTTTATCAAACCTGGTGTCACTAATTGTTGTGCCATATTGTTTTGCAGCTTCTTTAACAGACTCTGAGCTGATTGAGACAGTTCGCGAGGTAAAAGTTGTGGACATTGGCGCAAGCTCTTTTAAACTGGCCTGGAAGAAAACACCAGGGGTCACTGGGTACAAGATCACCTGGAGCCCCTTTCACGGTGGGCACCGGCAGTCCTCATTACACTCCATTATCATTACATTTCATAATAATCCATTCTTCATCTTCACTGTCTTTTCTCTTAGGTGGACAGAAGAAGAGTGAGGTTGTATCTTCTTCTGCCACGTCCTTCACCATCACTGATCTGCCTGCCAGTTCTGCCTATAAGATCCAGGTGTCTGCAGTGGTCAGAAGCAAAGAGGGAAGCCCAGTAATGGTGACCGCCCGCACCTGTGAGTCTGCTTGTTTTCATGTAAATGTACAACAGTAAGCATTCAAATGTAAGTATTTTGAAGAAGAATTGCTGCTGTGTTACAGTGGATCTGCCCAAAGTGACTGGATTTAATGCTCTGAACACCACCGACAACAGCACTGTACTGAACTGGACCAGCGTGACTGGAGTCTCTGGATACCTGCTGTCCTGGAGACACATATCAGGTCAGAAACATAAGAATCCAGACTGCATATACATTTACTAAATAAAGGGTAGCTTATGAACATGCAAACACATGATGTCACTCTCTCAACTGTGATATCTATATAGTTGAAGTATATATAATATAATGTATATTGATATACTGTAAATTTCATTTTGTAAAATAAAATAAAATGATAGACTATTTGAATATCATATATTAATATATCATATATTATTAGACCTAGGCTCTAACACTGCTCAGATGGTTTAAAACAAGGAAAGTGGCTGTTTATTTGTTAATGAGTGTTGCTAAATGGCAGGGCAAAACTAATTTCAGATAAGCTCTTGTAATAAGAGTACCTCCCACAGAAGCCATTTTGTCTGTTATACGAGACATAAAAAAGAAGAGAATAGACAGCGTAGATAATGTCATGATGAGATCTGTGATTCATTCCTGTTATCGCAATGACGTCAACGAGGCCTTCTAATGAGGGTGTCCTTTGCTTGAACATGAAGGTGATGAGGGTTTTAAAGGTGGACTTTTATTCTTTAGCTTTTGACACATATAACACTGTCATCCTGAGAATGCTAAAATTTTAACATCCTTGAAGTGTTTTAAACTGGTATAAAAGATTTATCATGACATATCTCAAGTATTTTGAGTCATTTATTTTATCATTTTGCAGACAATAGACTCTTCCAGATGTTCTAGTTTTTAGTTTCCTACTTCTGTTTGGTCACATTAATGGTAATATTATTCTGTCCTAATGCAAATGCCTCTCTTCATGTTCTGTGTAGAGGTGGACATCTCCACTGATCTGCTGAGCTCTGGCTTCACCTCCTATAAGATCCGGGATCTCCAGTATGGCAGAACCTACATCTTTTCCATCAGACCACTTTATGGGGAAGTGGAGGGTCCAGTCACAACCATCACTAAAAGGATCTGTAAGGCCTTATCTCTGCAAATATCATTAGCATTTTACATTTTCTAAATGCCAGTCACTTATACTGTAAGACCTGATTGATGTATTAGACCCATCTGGTGTAAATTATGTTGACTGGAATACAAAAGTGCTGATTAGGGACTGAAAATTTGATGTAAGTTTGTGAAACTCATTTGTGTATGTATTTTTAAAACACACTACCGTTCAAATGTTTGGAGTCAGTAAGTTAATTTAAGTTAAGTCAAATTAAATTAATTAAGTCACAGTAAAGACATTTATAATTTAGCAAAAAGTTTCGATTTCAAATAAATGCTTTCTATTCATCAAAGAATCCTGGAAAAAAAAAAAAGTTTCTTGAGCACCAAATAATAAGCATATTAGAATGATTTCTGAAGGATCATGTAACACTGAAGACTGGAGTAATGATGCTGAAAATTCAGCTTCGCCATCACGGGAATAAATTACATTTAAAAAAGTTTAATATTTCATAATATTAGTTTTTACTGTATTTTTGATTAAATAAATGCAGCCTTGATGAGATTTCTTTCAAAAACATCTTACCGACTGCAAACTTCTGAATGGTAGTGTATACTAAAAGCAAACACTGGTTTGTTTGAGTTCAGAACTTTTTGTGCTCATCTTGCAGTGGGAGCTCCTCATCTCATTCCTGTCCAGAGCCCAACGCCAGCCTCCGTTTCCGCTAATACCAAGGACAATGACATGCAGCTCCAGACCACATCCAGAAACACTCGCACCCCAGTGGTCAAAGTCCCCAGCACGCCCACTACAACTCAGAGACTCGCTGTGAGGCCTCAGATCACCACTGGCCAAACGGCTTCAGCACTGACCAGAATTACCACAGTAAATGACCAAACCACCTTGTCTGTCGAGACGCCCCCACCTGGACCAGGTCATTCAAAATTAAATGTTGTCTCAGTCAGGGTTTTTTTCAGTTTTTAAGTCAATATTTTGCACTTGTAAAAGGGGGCATATCAAGCATTTTTCTTATTTAATTTTTTTCTCTGAGATAAAATTTTTATGCACCCAGAACAATCATTATTTAGTTATTCACAACCTTTTCCCACCCTCTCAGTGACCCTTAGCATAAAACTAGTTGTTTTTGTTGCTTTGTCTTTTTAGACTTGTAAATGTTCCTTTTGCATGTGAAATTTAAAACAAGAACCCTTTCTAACAAGCACTGTATTGTGAGAGCTTATAAATTTACTGCTCAGTTTGCTGAAATATATCACACAAATAGACTATTATTCATTGTTTTCCCATGATTTCAACCTTTTAAGAAGTACAATTTCTCATGAATTAAAAAAAAAAAAAAAACATGTTATTTTTCACTCATTAAAAATTTAAAGGGCCATTTCACCCAAAAATGAAAATTCTGTCATTCTTTACTCATCCTCATGTTGTTCCAAACCTGTATGACTATAAAGATATTTTGAAGAACGTTGGTAATCAAACTTTCCAGTCATTTCCTAATGGTTAGAGAGTCAGAAGGTTGAAGGTTCGATTCTCAATACTGGCAGGAAATGACTGACGTGCCCTTGAGCAAGGCACCTAACCCCCAAACGCTCCCCGGGCCCTCAGCAAAATGGCTGCCCACTGCTCAGGGTGGGAGTGTCCACGATTAGCAGTGTGTGTGTGTTCACCACTCACTACTCCTAATGTGTGTGCACTAACTTGGATGGGTTAAATGCAGAGGACAAATTCCGAGTATGGGTTACCATACCTGGCCTTCAGATGTCACTTTCAAACTGTTTTGGCTTACTTTGTGTGGACAAAAAACACAGAAGAAAGAAAGTCATACAGATTTGGAACATGAGAGTGAGGAAATTATGACAGAATCATTTTGGGGTGAACAATCCTTTTAACTGAATCTCCAAAAGTAGAAATTTTACTACACTGTCTGTCTACCTACTCTAAACAGTGTAAATCTGCACTATGTGAATGAATTGTGTGCATTTGTCTGTTAGTGTGTGGCAGGGTGAAAGCAGATATCGTGTTTCTGGTCGATGAATCCTGGAGCATTGGTACTAATAACTTTGGCAAACTGAAAGATTTCCTATTCAGAACCGTCACCTACTTCCCCTCTATAGGACCTACAGGAACACAGGTAGGACATGCTGATGCGCTATATTAAATTAAGAACTTTACACCTCATTCGGTATCATTTTGTGTCTTAGTCACTGAATCAATTGTCTCAATCATTTGCTCTGATCAAACATAATGCTTTATGTGTGGACTGAACCATCTCATTAACTTGCCTTAGATAGCAGTAGTTCACTACAGTGATCAGCCGAGGATCGAGTTCAACTTTAACACTCACAAAGACCGTAGCTCTGTTTTGAGAGCACTCCGAGAAGTCCGCTATGGAGGGGGGAACACAAAAACAGGTTTACGTACACATTTAAAGATCTAAAATTGTTGATGACACATATTAGGGTGCAATTTGATCTAAAATGTGATGATTGTGAATGTTTGTGTAGGTCGTGGGATCAGCTATGTCCTTAGGGAGATGTTTCAGGAGTCGTTGGGTATGAGACAGGAAGTCCCTCACATTTTAGTGTTGCTGACAGACGGAAGAGCTCAGGATGATGTAGAGCCACCGTCCAGAATAGCACATGCTCTGGGTGAGTAATATAAATGGCAATAGAGGAATAGCTAAACATTCATATATTACTAAATATAGACTACCGATTTATTTGATTAAAAATGCAGGAAACAACAGTAATATTGTGAAATATTATTACCATTAAAAATAAATGTTTTCTATTTTAATATATTTTAGAATGTAATATATTCCTGTGATGGCAAAGCTGAATTTTCAGCATCGTTACTCCAGTCTTCAGTCACATGATCCTTCAGAAATGTGCTGCTTAATATTTTTGTGGAAAAAGTGATTTTTTTTCAGGATTTTCAAAAAGTTCAAAAGAGCATTTATTTGAAGTAGATATTTTTCTGAATTTTTGCATAGATTTATTGTCACTTTTGATCAATGAAATGTGTCCTTGCTGAATAAAAGAATTTCTTTTCTTTTTTTTAAATCTCACTGACTATAAACTTTTGAATACTTTGCAATACATACTTTATGACACTTCAGTATAAGGCCAAATGAATGATAAACTTCAGTTTTTGGTATACTTGTGTTTTAGGTGTCAGTGTTTTGGCCATCGGCATTGCTCACGCAGATATTGAGGAGCTGAGTACAATCGCCTCCCCCACCACTTACAAGAACATCTTCTTCGCCAGTGATTTTGATGATCTTCCGTCCATCGAGAGAGAGTTTATCAGCAGTATCTGTAGCGAGGCCTTACTATCAGAGTTCAAACAACACGACGAGGTGGGCCTTGCAGATCAGAGTGGAATTATGGGTAATAATTTTATAATACATTCTGCACAAGTAAAATTTTTATGTCTTTGTCCTAGTCTGCTCAACTGGACACACCTACAGATGATCCAGAAGCTCTCGCCAAACCAGAAGGACCCAGCTGTCCTCTTAGCTGCAAGGTAAATGCTACATCCTCTACATCCTCATTACAGCTGTCACTCCATGTCTTATAAGAATTCTAATTCCCAGTTTGTTGTTGTTCACAGGGTCAGAAAGGAGAGAAGGTAAGCAGCTATCATGTTACTATGTGCTATTCTATCATAGAATTATAACTGGTAGCACTTTATTTTACAGTCCTGTTCCCCATGTACATGTACTTATTATAGTAATTGCAAAAAATGGGTAAGGTACTAACCCTGAACCTACCCCTAAAACTAAGCTTAAAGGGCTAGTTCACCCAAAAATGAAATTACCCCATGATATACTCACCCTCAAGCCATCCTAGTTGTATGACTTTCTTCTTTCAGACAAATACAATCGGAGTTATATTAAATAATGTCCTGGCTCTTCCAAGCTTTATAATGGCAGTAAATGGAGGATGAGATTTTGAAGCCCATAAAAGTGCATCCATCCATCATAAAAGATAACCACACGGCTCCGGGGGGGGGGGGTTAATAAAGGCCTTCTGAAGCGAAGCAAAACTTAAAAAACTAAAATAACTAGCTTCCGACAGACGGCCGTACACATTAATGTACGGCAAAAAGAGTGAACTCTGACCTGACACATGAGGCACTGACGAACACGGAAGCACAGAGGTGAAAGCAAAACAAAACACCGGTCACGAATTAGAAGTCTAAAATGAGAATTTTTATGTCGGAGGATGTCGATAAGAGCTTGAATTTGTTGTACAGCCCTATTTGTTTGAACAGCGAGAGTCAAAGCTTACGCTACTTCTACATCGCGTCAGGGGTTACTTTTTTGGTGTAAGTCGACGTGCGTACGGCTGTCTGCCGGAATCCAGTTATTTAAGTTTTTAAAGTTTTAAATATGGATATTTTTCTTACACAAATGCATCGCTTTGCTTCAGAAGGCCTTTATTAACCCCCCGGAGCCGCGTGGATATCTTTTATGATGGCTGGATGCACTTTTTTGGGCTTTTTTGGGCTTCAGAATCTCATCCTCTGTTTACTACCATTATAAAGCTTTGGAAAGCCAGGACATTATTTAATATAACTCGTATTCGCCTGAAGTCATTATACTCCTAGGATGGATTGAGGGTGAGTAAATCATGGGGTAATTTTCTTTTTTGGGTGAACTATCCCTTTAACCCCTGTAGTTACCTTATATTACAGAGTACTTTCTTAGGTAAGAACACTGTAAGTACACGCAAGTTCACGCACTGTAAAATAAAGCGCAACCCTACCATAACCAATGTCATAATAATATCTCATTTCTCCACTGCAGGGCGATGGATTTGGTCATGGCGGCCTGGTATGTTTGCTTCTTTCCCTCTAATCTCAATGGCTTACTTCATAATTCTTTTTAAACTCTGACAGACAGTCTTTCTCACTTTGTTAGAGATCTTTACTAAGGTAACATCAGTATTGTTTTTGCTCATACTTAGAAATAGCAAAAATGATAACTATATACTAAGTATTTTATTTATTTAGCTTATTGAGTAGAGGTGTGCTATAACTTTTCTTAGCAATTAGACTTGTGATATTTGCCTGACATATGATAAATTGGGCTAAAAATTCCCACTGACTTACATTGAAGGAAGCACCTGAGTAATTTTAGGGACCAAAGTATCACATAGACTTACAGTGGGCCCTTTTGACTGGGCACTTTTCATAACTGCAAGTTTTCCTAAAATATTTATATTTTTTTATTTCAGCTATTTCAATTAATATGAATAGTCTTAGTTTTAGTTAACGATAACAACACTGGTTTTGCACACACAGTTTCTTCAGAAAAATATAAAAATTGAGTGTCTTTCTTGCAGTATGTTTTTTAAGTGTATTTATTTTAATATTTTTCTGTTGACACAGCGACTCAAGCAAGGCCCGGGGCATTATGACTCATTCTCTCTAAAGGTCAAAGGGGAGAAGGGTGAGCGGGTGAGTACATCCAACATCTGAAGCGCTCATGCCGTTCCACAGCACAAACTTAAATAAACATAAATAAAACACCCCCGTCCTCTCCGTAATTACACGTTCATGTTTATGTTAATTACTGGAGCATTTATTATTTAAACCTAGCCATTCTGTTAATGATGAGATTGTTTTTGTGACTCAGTTGTTGTTTTACTAGATTAAAGGATTAAATCTAATTATTAATATCACAGATCTGTCTCTATGCGGGGTGCTATTCATACTTCACTTTTTTTTCTTCCTGTTATCTCTTTGAGAAGGCAACACATGAAAGCGCTTGTCATATCAAAGCGACTCTTTTGAATAACAAATGAAATGTGACAGGTCTTGCTAACAAGATCAGCATTGTTCTAGATGTTTCCTTATTTATTTTTGTGATATGTATCGATGTGAATGCGTGGATTTTATATTGCTCTATATTTGATTTCAAAGTAATATGTGTACTGAAGATGTTCTGATGTTAGCAGCATCAAACAATTTCTGTATTTGTGTATGTTTTTTTGTTTGTTTGTTTGTTTTTGTCTGTATTATTCCCGCTCCGCACCCATTCATCAGGGTCTTCCCGGAACGGATGGCATCCCAGGGTTACCAGGACGACCAGGTAGAACCGGACCCCCTGGTTCTCCTGGACAAAGGGTAAAGGATGAATCACAATTCAAGCATCAGTCTAGTACTGCAAAATATGTAACAAATGTAGCATATTTAACACATATATAAATGTGTAAATGTGCCTAAACTATCTCTTAATCTGATTCAGGGAGCACCTGGAATTCCTGGTGACATGGTGAGTGTCTCATTAAATCTCACTATATAAAAACAGTGTAGGTGGTGGTATTTAAATCGGTATATTCTGGAAATTGAAGTTGGTTCACTCATTTAAAGCATGTACGCAATGTCCTATATATGTATATCTTAGTAGGAGAATTGGGAAAGGTGCAATTATGTTAGAGTGATTCACAGAGGGAGTAATGAGGAATGATTATGGCTAGTCAGTACAGAGTATTTGCCTCTACTTTCTTTTAAAGTTTCACCCTTTTTTATTAAATGTCTCACGTTATATAAGTCGATTATTCTCTGTGTGATTGTGACAGTGATTGTGTCGGAAAACTCAGACCAACTTTTCTGTCCGTCTCTCCCTATCGCTTTTTCTCCACAATCTCAGGGGCCTCCTGGTAATACTGGACCTAAAGGGCAGAGAGGAGAGAGAGTAAGTTTAGTCTTTTATTTTAATTTAATTTTATTTAATTTTATTTATTTTTTTTAAAACAAATAAATAAAGCCTATTTAAATCAAGTTGACCTATATTAACTTTTTCTTTTCATGTAGGGTGAGCCAGGCTATGTCATGGGAGGTATGGAGGTTATTCCTGGACGTAAAGGAGAGCCTGGATCCTCTGTAAGTGCTGGTATCATACTAAACAGCTATGTTAAAGGGATAGTTCACCCAAAAATGAAAATTTTGTCATACTCACCCTCAAGTTGTTCCAATCCTGTATGATTTTCTTTCTTCTGTTGAACACAAAAGAAGATATTTTAAAAAATGTTGGTAATCAGGCAGTTGTCGGTAGCCATTGACTTCCATAGTATTTTTTTTTCTACTGTGGAAGTCAATGGGTGCAGTCAACTATATGATTACCAACATTCTTTAAAATATCTTCTTTTGTGTTCAACAGAAGAATGAAATTCATACAGGTTTGGAACAACTTGAGGATGAGTAAGTAATGAACTATCCCTTTAAACTAGTTTGCATAATATGTAGCTTATCTCACAGTTCTATTGACATTTTATTTTTCAAGGTTTTCATACATATTTTTTCCCTCTTGATTAAAAGGGCCCCCCAGGTGCTCCAGGGGTCCCAGGGTTATCAGGTCCCCCAGGACTCCCTGGTCTGCCTGGGCCTCCGGGGTCTCCTGGACTCTCTGTTAAGGTTAGTAAAAAATATCACATATAAAGTAGTCTATATTATAATCAGTAACACTTTTTTTTTAGATAGTCCACTTTAGACATTCTACTAACTATAAGGAACTTTGCAACTACATGTCAACTAGCAGTCACTAGAGTATTAGTAGACTGTCTGCTATTAATCTGCAAACACTTTATTGTGATGCTTCCCCAACAGACATTCTATAAGTCACTTTGCAGCTACATGTCAAATTATTCTACTTACCCAAATCCTAACCTAACAGTCTACAGTCTACTGGTGCTCTAATGAGAGTTAGTTGACATCTAGTTGCAAAGTTACTTATTGTTAGTAGAATGTCTAACGTGTAAAGAGTAACCTTATAATATACAGTAAATAATAATATTATAGTCTATATAATCTCAATTTTACCTCCTCTTAGGGTGAGACTGGAGAATCTGGTGCTAAAGTAAGTCATCTACTGCACAAAGCAACGTTTTACCATGAAATATACATGCAAAATACAATGTGTGATTATAATGCTTCTCACACTCTCTAGGGTCCACGTGGAAAGCCAGGTCCCAAAGGAGAAAAAGGGGAGCATGGGAATAATGTTAGTGCGTGCTTTAAGAGTTACTCTCTTAAAGTTACAGTGTTTATTATTATTATTCGATTTTAGAATACTTTCTCCTATTCCATATGCAGCAACTAGGCCTATAAGTAAGCCATTTAATTGGCTGTATTGAAATAATGAAACAAGTGATTTTATTTATGATCTTGTGGATGTTTGTCTAGGGTCTAGCAGGTTTACCTGGACCAGTAGGAGTGGATGGGCTTCCAGGACTTCCTGGTCAGAAAGGGGAGAAGGTGGGTGAGGGATAAAAATATCTAAAACAGCTTCACGTGTCATTTTGTACTTTCAGCAGTGGTGTAAAAGCTATTTTAAGCAATGACTTCCTACAGCTTGCACAGGATAGTTAAAATGCATAAATTAAATCTCTCTGCTCATCTGCCTACCATCGTTTTGGAAGTCTCATTGTTCGGAGTGCTGTAAAAAAAATTGCCCTTCCTCTCTGTCAGAACTACACAAAGCTAAAATTAGTGCAGCTGTTTTTTTTTGATTGAATTTCTTTTGTGTTAATCATAAAGGGAGAGGAAGGTATTGGAATTCAAGGTGTTCAAGGTCCACCTGGGCCAGCTGGAGAGAAGGTACATATTTCTGATATACACAAACCACATTCATATTCGTATTTATATTAGTCAGCAAATCTTAAGGGTAATTATTAAGTCAATGATAATCAATTTTTCAGGGTAATACAGGACTACAAGGCCCAAAGGTAAGCATGTTGGATGTAAAATCAATGAGGCAGAGTGATAGATGATTGTCTTGTGCAATGTATAATTTGTAGTTTCCATATTCATCCAAAGGGCGAAGTAGGAATCCAAGGAGTCCAGGGAATCGCAGGCCCTCGGGTTTGTCAGACTATACACAACCATTTCACCATTAAAGTGTTTCATCTGTCAATTCATGCTGTTAAATTATCTCTGTCTTTCACAGTGAATCAGCATGAACCTTTTAACAGATGTCAGCCTTAGATGCAATCTTGTTTAATTAATGTTAAGTGCTTCATAATGGCAGGTGTTTCACTGTTGTTGTGTTTTTGGCTGTTTTTAGGGGAAAAAGGGTCTTAAAGGAGATCGAGGAGACAAGGTATGATTTTTCTCAGGCACATAACCGATTTGCTCTCCTTCTACAATACAAAAAAAATCAATCACGTCAAGTCAGTGCTTTGGTCTATATAGTGCTGCTGCTGCTGCTCTGTATTTAAGAACCTGATCCATAATTCATCCTGTTCAAAAATGTACAACTGAATGTGAACTGGAATTCTTTATTTTAATTGGTAAATTCTGCCATTCTTTGGTCAAATACTTTTGTATTATGAAGCTTAAGTGTATATTTGACTTGCCTTTGGCAACCTTGGCAATCTGCACTATGATAGTTTGAAATCTCTTTCCACTCACATAATAGAATATTTTCATCTCAAATCAATATTTGATTCCCATCGATTTGTTTATTTGGTAAACAATCATGTTATAAGTTACAGTCAACTGGTCATAAGACCTGACCATCCTCTCATGTATTTTGCAATAATGACCATCTGATTTTAGATACATTTTTGCATGTTGAAGGTATTATTTGACACCTGACATATGTTCTCAACTATATAAACTACAAATGTTAAATCCTTCAGTGTAATCAACAGTTGCATCTAATTGACAGGGTGAACGTGGGGAAATCGGGCCGATCGGGCCTCCAGGAATTGCAGTAAGTTCATAACTTTTACCTGTTCACATCCCTGAAAAATATAAATGGCAACTGCAGGAAAAGGTCAGATGCCTGATGAACCAGTTAATGGATTTAAATCACTACCCTGCACTTGAACATTTTAAAAATGCTTTGTTAAAAAGTCAAATCCTTATTCGTTTGTTCGCTTTTCAAACTTTTCCACTCTGTATGGTGCTGTCGAAGTCCTATTAAGGGCAAGAATGAGCTGTAGATCTCTGGGGAAATTAAAGGAGTCAATTAAGAAAGAGGAAAACCGCCTCCTCTCTGCTGTCTGGCCAGTGATGGATTCCAAAATCCACGTCAAAGCTTCACATTATCGACCTGATTAAAAAAGGAAACACCTGGATGAAGTTTCCACCTAATAATGAGAGAATTACATGTGCGAAACATAGAGCTACTATATTATTATATCCTTCACATGTGACCTTGCCACTGTGTCCATCTCTGGCAATTCAGACTTTCAGTTACTTTCAAATTAAACGTATGCAGACATTATTAAACCCAAGCCTTCAGAGAGGAGATCAAGGAAACATCTCAAACGATTCGACTCCTCATTATCCCTCGGTTCTCTCAGAAACACTACAGCATGATAAAACGTTTGGTTTGGAGCATACCGCAGATGCTTTCAGCATCTGACATCCCTCAAAGCACCTGAGGTCATTCATATTTGCTGAATACTATTTTCATTATTCTTGCAATGATTAGAGGGAAAGCTTACTTTCTGTTTTTAAACTTTAGGGCTTCCCTGGAGCTGCTGGACGAAAGGGTGATGAGGTGAACTATTTTTTTAATTTAACCTAATCTAATACTTTTAATAACAAGTTTAAATTATTTCAACTACACCCTACAATATAACCAAACATACAGCAATGTAGTCGGTCCATGTGACTTTCAATGCTTCAAAACCTTTAAGTGTCCTTGTAATGTAAATTTGTGTCCGCAAGTGAAAGTTATTTGACCTCACATGGAGTGTCTGTAGTAAATTAATGCATGGAAATCTATGACATCAGCACTTATAGAAGTTTACAATTAAACTGTGTGATTTATATTTCTGTTCTTGATTCACAGGGGCAGCGTGGTGCTCCTGGTGACCCAGCTAAAGGGGTAAAAATGATGATGTCTCATCTAACACATTGTGTTTCTAGTTAACAATACACTATTGCTAATAATTCCCCTCACATTTCACAGATACTTGGTCCTCCAGGGAAAAAGGGTGCCAGGGTAAGATAATCAAGAATCAGTTTCAAAATATATATACAAATGTCTTTAATTGTGAACAATTGTCTGCACCAAAACCTGGTCATCTTTGGGTGTTACGTCCCACACACAAATGCTTTTCTTTTTTTCTTTTTTGTTTTTTGAGCGCATGACTCAAGTCTGGTGTTTATTTCCCTTTGGGTTCCGTTCATCTGCACTGATGAAAACAAGCAGTTGATCCAGTGCTTGGACAACTTAAACACGGTTAATTAGTGCCGTGAGCATCGATATGAAACCAAGAGCTCCCCCAGGTCTGCCTGTCAATGAACACACAAAGCAAAAAAAGACAGTTTTATAAACTGTCCCAAGACACTCCAGGGTATAAATCTGCGATTGGAGCATTTAATTAAAGGTTTTTAAGTGATGACCCTAAATAAACCAAATTGAGCTTGAGCACACCTGCCATATTGGTCAGTTGGCTGATGTTTGCTGCTGGTTACATGTTGCTTGAAATGGTCATCAGTAGAAATATTTACGCTAGGTTATTTCTTCCCACTGAACTGGGTATAAAGGGGGATGTCGGACAAGTTGGGCCACCAGGACCACAAGGAATGAAAGGAGATCAGGGTGATAAAGGTGAAAAGGTAGGTGTGTGTTTGTTGTTTTGGATGTGAAATTGCAATTAATTGCATTTATTGATTAGCTGCCAATCTGAATGTACTGATTTGTTGTCTTCTGGGTTTTTTAAAGGGCAATCCTGGATTTGGAATCCCCGGTCAGCCTGGTCCCAAGGGAGAGAGCGGAGAAAGAGTGAGTGTTTATGAGACTTATAGCTTTTAGAAAAAAACGGTAATATTGTGAAATATTATTACAATTTAAAATAACTGTTTTCAATTTTAATGTATTTTAAACTGTAATTTTTATTCCTGTAATTCAAAGCTGAATTCTTCAGTGTCACATGATCCTTAAGAAATCCTTCTAATATGCTGATTTGATGCTCAAGAAACATTTCTCTTTATTATATTTCTTCATTATTATTGAAAACAGCTGTGCTGCTCACAAATTTTGTATTTTTGTGGAAATCTTGATATATTTTTTTAGGATTCTTCGATCATCATCTCACAGGAAGTCACATGATTTATGAACATCCATTACAAGGAAACATTTTTTTTCACACTCTTAGTGTCTTGTATAAATGTAATGTTAAATATTTGTCAACCTGGCTTTGACATTGACATTATACAAAAATATTAAAAGATTAAAAAAACAGTCTTCTTTTTTATGCACAGGGTAATGTTGGATTATCAGGGAAACCAGGGCCAAAAGTAAGTTTGTTACACGCTTTTTATTTTAATACCTGTGAAATTCTGTTAGACCACAAAAAGTGCTTGTGAAACTTTGGCAAAGAGAAGACATAAAAGATTAAATGAAACAGATCAATCACATGAACACTTCCTTTGGTTGTGTCCAGGGCAACGATGGGTCCAAAGGAGAGAAAGGGGAGGTGGGTTTCCCAGGCAACCCTGGTTCTCCAGGACTAAGAGGTAAAGATGTAAGTAAATCAAGAGCCCAGAGTGACTGATACAAGAAGTATGCGAGTGTGTATTTGTGAGCATGTGTGGATGTGCGCTTTGCATCATTGCATTAAGGATATTAGAGATTTTGAAGGGTTATTTTGTCATAAAATACCATTGTTTGCTTTTTAATTAATGCTTCATTCATTCATATTTAATTAAATTTTCTGCTTTCATGGATTTCAGGGTGTGCCAGGAGCGAAAGGGGAGGTGGGATCAAGGGTGAGACTCATAGAGAAACCCACACCTTCACACACAATCTTGTTTTTCTGTCATGGTGGAGATTTTCCACTGACTTCCATTGTTTTTATACTGAACTAATGATATTTTATGACCCCTAGATATTTTTTAGACATTATTATGTATATTTATTAAGCTGATTGCGTCTTTACAGTGCAGATTATCAGGTTTAATTCATTTATTTATTGTTTTTTGTTGTGTTTCGTTAAATGTTTTGTTATATGTAATTATACTTTTTGTTACAGGGAGAGTCTGGTTCACCAGGAGAGCCTGGAGAGAGAGGTGTCAAGGTATTGTCTCTCTTCTAAACCTCTTTTTTTTCCTCATCTAAACATTTTTGTCATACAGTCTTGATCAAATGTCTCTCTTTATTCAAATCAGATATTCTGTATTGGCCTGTTCGTAATAATATCACCCTCCCCATTAAAATCTTAATTTTTTCCTCTCTATTTGCTTTTGTTGCTCAAAGCATTAAGTCTATATCACTCACACTTCTCCTCATCTCCAATGTCAGGGCCCTCTCGGTCTTCCAGGACGACCCGGTGACCCTGGGGAAAGAGGCGAGCCTGGGAAATTAGGGTTACCAGTGAGCAGCTTCCTTTATTTTACATTTTGTAGACAATATTTGATCAAATGCTCTTCTGAAGCACTTCCAGAGAGAAGCAAACTGAATTATGAAGCAAAATAACACAGACTAGTCAATACTGTTTGATAATGAATGTCCATGTTTTTCAGGGTCCAGAGGGACACAAAGGAGATAAAGGCGATCCGGTATGTGCTGCTATTGAAAAGCACAAGAATAACTTTATTTTATATACTTTTTTTTTAAGACAAATTCAATATTTCATTTGCCGGTCATGCTCTGTGCTCGCATAACAGAATCTCAGTTTTTCTTGTCATGCTGGGGCTCTCAGATGATAAATTAAAGAGAAAGATTCAATGTATTAATATTGTATTCTCTGCAGGGGCTGCCGGGACCACCGGGAGTTACTCAAGTGAGTTTTACTGTATTATAATCAAGCTTTTTAACATAAATGAATGTTAATGTGATCATGTCATTTTCGGTTGGTTGCTTTAAAATATGTTTGTTACAGATGTCAAAAGCTGTCAAGACAGTATTGCTCTTTTTGTTTTGTCTTTAAAAGCACTGCTGGTCACTTCTTTTGTCATTTATTTGATTGAACATTTCATGGTTTTTGTTATTAATACATATTGTCAGTGATTCTCATAATTCTTCTTTCCTAGTACACTACGTCAGACAACACCATTCTCACCAGGGCCGTTAAGGTAAAGTAAGACGTTTATATACAACAACAATCTAGGAACATTCAGTCAATTGTAAGTGTGTATTTGCTGTATTTAAAGGGTGAACCTGGTGAGCCGGGACTCCCAGGACGCCAGGGGGAGACAGGACGTCCTGGACCACCTGTAAGTGAGGTTTCACATCCTGTACTTTACTAATAACAGGATGATGTAGGTTACATTTTGCTTTTATTTTCCTTTAGGGTCCTGAAGGTAAACCAGGACCTCCAGGGAATTCACTGGTGAGTCACTATAAAGTCATAAATAAACTTATTGTCAATTTCTCAGATGGCATGTCTTTTAATTATTGGAGGATGAAAGACTTTAAAAACACATTATTTACTGTAGCTCAATTTTATTTTTCTTCTAGTTTGGATCTAGTACAGGAAGAGATGGCGTGGATGGTCTACCAGAAAGGCCTGGATCTAAGGTTCGACTACTTCCTGTTTAAATTTTTCTGCAATATAGTGATGGCTAATCATTCTCTTCGTATGTACTGTTGTAATTATTTTCAGTAATAATTAACTGTGTGGTTGTGTGTACGCAGGGTGAACCAGGGCAGAAAGGGGACCCAGGACCAGTGAGTAGGCCTAATAACAATTATTTTGTGATCATTTATCATGTGATTCATATTTTAAATTCAGTGACATTAACTGAATTGCAGGGTGTGCGACAGGTGTACAGTATATTAAAGTGCATCAAAATACACAATGTCTGCTAATGAGTCTGTAGGACCCTTTTAATGTGTCATTATGCTAAATGAAAATGGAGAACTTAGCTAAAATAATCCAATCTGTCAAGTATATGCACTTTCCTAAAGGTTATCTTTTGTTCTTAAAGGACAAATTATTATTATAATTAGAGTTAATGCTGGACTTTTCAGTGTGTGTGTGTGTGTGTGTGTGTGTGTGTGGTATTCCCAATGTTATAAAACTCATTATGTTTATGGATAGTCCTCAAAACTTGTGTGTTTTATTTAAACAGAAAGGAGAGAAAGGGGATCTTGGGCGTGCTGGGATTACTGGTATGCCTGGTTTACCTGGAACACCTGTGAGTATACAGTAGTAACATTTACAACAGGTATAAACCATAATATCTCTATAACAAAGTTATTAATTTCCTCTCTTTTCTTATGTTCTGTTCTATCATCTTTCAGGGCAAACCTGGTGTTGATGGGAAACGTGGAGTAGCTGGAAAAGATGTATGTTTAATATATTGTTGTAGCTCTAAATGCTCTAATTTTATATATATATATATATATATATATATATATATATATATATAAAACTAAACCATATTTTTTTTACAGGGAGAACAAGGTCCAAAGGGTGATGAAGGGACAAAGGTGGGAGAACAGACTGATATGAACTACTATTCCATTATTATTCCATTATGTATTATTCTATTTATATATATGAAATGCATTTGGCTAACCTAATTTCTTATTTTAATGCATAGGGTGAAAAAGGTGAACCTGGTGCAAATGTAAGATAATCCCAAATCAACAGTTTTAAGCAAATTAAATGGCTTGTTTATATACATAATATGTTATGTATTTTGTCATTTTAAATGCTTTATAGGGAAATGAAGGTCAAAAAGGAGAGCAAGGATCTCCAGGCTTGCCAGGTCCTCCCATTGTTCTCCAAGAGGTACAAGTTTTTTGTTTGAGCTTAGACAAGATTGTATTTGCAACCATTGCTGTTGCTAAATTATATTTGTGTTTGTTCCCAGGGTATGTCGATTGAGGACATAAAAAAGGCATTTCCCATACCAATGGGACCCCCTGGTGCGACGGTGAGTGCGTAACATAAGCTTCTTTACTAAATAATCAACACATAAATCAGAACATGTGACTGCAGACTATTGAGACATTTGGATGCATTTCGGGGCTTTTATGTTTTTGACAATCATGAGTTTGAGGTAATTTTTTAGCTCTTACATGTGTTTCTGTGTGCATAGGGTCCTCCTGGGATGAAGGTAATGTATAAATTGCCAAAAAATCCTTGAAGAAATTAAAAGACTCTCAGGCGATATCTAATTTTTCTCCTTTGGTTGGCAGGGAGAGAAAGGAGAGATGGGTTTGAAAGGAGAGAAGGTACCAAACTTTCTACATCTCATTGATTGCACAAGTTATCTTCACATGTCTGTGTTGCAGAAGGAATGATAGTGGGCACTGTATTATTTAACAGGGTGATGCTGGCCCACCTGGGAGAGCTATTGAAATGAAGGTCTTCATGGTTACTCAATGCTTATACATAATTTACTTCATTACAAAACTGATCTTAGGTGGTGTAAACATATTGTTTTGTTCTGTTTCAGGACATTGAAGGCTTGTTTGATTCATACGGTATTAAAGTAAGTGTGCTGAATTTAAACAGCTTGCTTTTAACCCTGCAGGAATTTTGACGCCACAATGTTTGATTTTCTTACGTAAATGGACTTCAATAAACAAATTTTTAAAAATAATATTTGGGGGATGAGGGTTCTTTTTAGGCATGTTGCCTGGAAGTAATGCTATGGAAACATGATATGAATAAAATGTTTTTATATATTTAAATATTTGTAGCCAAATTGAGTGACTGTCCATTTTTAGCGATATCGAAATACTAAATGTTAAAAACAGAAAAAAACTGAATGACACTATGTATTTGTGCAATAGGCATTTTACTAACTAATAACAGAATCTAATAAAATTAGCCCCTAGTTTAACATTTGCTTCAATTTTGATCAAATATTAAGCTTTAGTATTAAATTAATTTATTAGATTTACTGTTTCATATTAATATTAAGCTTTAATATTTACTGAAAACATGCTTTATAAACAAAGTATAAATAATTGTAAAACATTATGAATATGATAACTGCAGTATTCTCAATGGAGGCAGCATTCATTACATCCATAACATATAAATAATTTAAATTACTTTTTTGTTTTGAAAATGAACTTACTCACAACAAATATGAATCTTGCCAGAAAGGATTTAAAAATCAACCACCAGGATGTGTTGTGAATTGTGAACAAGAGCTTTTTACTGGTTTATAAAAGTCATCCCAACTTTATTAGCAATTTTATTGTCATCTTATATGCATTACATATTTATATGAATTCTAACCATTTTGAATTACGCTACAGTAAAACAGTACCACATTTGCAATAAATAAAAACACACTTCCCAGCTCTCGCTGCTGAAGGCCTTGATTGACAGGCTGCTTCAGGATGGAATGGAGGAGCTTCTTCATGAGATCAGTACCAGCAGAAGAGTGAAAGGAGACAGACAGGAGCCGGACTCCAACGTCATCACTGAATACACCGTGAGTAGCCTCCTAAACATATAAAACATCTCAGGAAAATGAATTACTATGACAATAATACAAACACTCTGACTTCTAGTCAGATTTGCCATCAGCATTAATGTTAAGGCTATATTAAGCCTATTGAATCATGAGAGCTCTCTCTAATCCACAGAGCTCAGTAAAGTACAGTCACCCACAAGAGTCATTACCTGATATGGATTTGATTGAGGAAGAGTCTGATCTTGAAGAGGGGCAGATGCCTGAACCCAGTCCTGTAAGCAAACATTCATTCCTTGTCAGTAATTACAGCACCATTATTCACAATCCACTAACCTAACATCAACACTTCTAGTTTTTTCAGATATACTTGATTGATTTTGCTCTGATATAATGTTGTTTTTTTTCAAGGAGTCCCCCTCATGTGCTGATTCAAGATAATTTAATAATTTATACTTTTAATGAAAGCAGTACTTTTTTGTTGTTGTTTTTAATGTGGCTTCAGTGTCTTGTCTCATCTTTTAAGGAGCCTGTGGCTAAAACAGAAGTGAGTCCTACCCTTTGGACCGTCTCTACTATTCACAAAAAGACTGACCTGAGTAAAACAAAGGAGAAGCTGGTAGATATCGAAGAAAAGAAACTTGTGGAGACCAACTTCAGTGATGTAACACCTTTGAAATTTCTCCAAACCAACACTTCCTCTGAGAGGGTAAGTTCACTAGTGAAATTTAATGTTGTTTATTGTACTGAAGCTCATTAGAGTGTGTTGTTATTGTGGTTTATATAGACAAAATTCACTCAATTTATTATAATGCCAAACATACACCTTAGCATTTAAGCAGTTATGTATTTTAAATCAATTAGAGCTCACGAATTAAATTTAAATTGGCTGCATTTAGTATGTTAAAATGATTTGATTTTGATTTGGAATGTCTTTTTTTACTGATTTTCTTTAACATAATACCATTGAATGGCTACTTTTAAAATAAGTTTCAATTATTAATTTTTTTTTGACAGTTGGGTTCTGGGAAGGTAGAGGTAAGTATGGAGACAGTTTTCCACAGCCATGAGGACACGGGGAAGAAAACATCTGGAGAGAAGAAGAAAGGCAGAGAGAGGGGGAAGGTAAAATGATCTCGATGTGTTTCAATGAGTTTCATTCTCAGTTTTGTGTTGTACTTACTGTAAATTAACACAACATCACTTAATATAAAGTCAAATTAGCCATAAAAATGTTTTGGCTATTAACCCTGTAATGCCTGACATATAATTAGACAAAATCTAAAATAATAATAATAATAAATTAGAAATAATTAGACAAAATCTAAAAAAAAAAAAAAAAGTTTTTTGTTGAGTATCATATTTGAGACATCAGGCTTTCGTAGCTCATATTGTATGATATTTGCTTATCAAATATGATACAGTAGGCTTTATAGGGTTAAACAGACAAATTTCTTTATACTGGTGAAAATTTAAATCTGTGTAGTAATAGTAAAAACCTAACCAGACATAACTAGAACTAAACATTACAAATAAATACAATAAAAAAGTCATGATTATTTAAAGTGTCTCTAAATATTTCTGATGATTGTTATTTAAAGCCATCTCATAAATTGTGATGCTTCTCAACTGCTAAACTCTCAACCAGGGCAAAGGAAATAAAGGACGTCAAAAACGGCAAAGGAAACGTTTGGTAAATGTTACATCATCGCACCTAACCTGACATTCACACATCATTCACATCCATGGGAGCTGAGCTTGTGCTAAATAATGATCTTTTCTATTACATTGAACTTTATTTTTGTGATACTTAAATATTCTGATATACTAGAGATAATATAGACTTGTCTAAATATGCCTAAATATTTCATTAAAACAGCATAAACCTTAAATGAATTTTAAACATACACTTAAATCGATCATTAAATGCACCTGTGGTTTGCCCATAATCATAATACATTAACAATTTAACAAATATGCCACAAATTTCACTAATCACAGTCATTACTATTTCATCTAAAAGAATAATTCACCCAAAAATGAAAATTCTCACCCTCATGTCTTTAATTGAATTTTAATTTTTGGGTGATTTACAACTGCTTAAATTCTCCATAAAGCATGATTACCAGCATGATCTAGCCTCTAACATGTAAATGTGTTTTTAATCTATTCTCTCTCAGCTTTACATGTTTGTTTGTTCATTAGCATCAAAACAAACCTTTTTAGCTGATCATGTTCTGTCTTTATTCATCATTAGAAAGCAGAAATCATTTTAATGTTAAATTACAGGAAGATCAAGACAACATGGAAGAAGAGGTTGAGGAAGCATCATATGACGATGAGGAATACAGTCTTGAATACGAGGTAAGTCTGTCACATTATCTTACAGTATGATGTGAAATCTATTGTAAGGCATCTTGATGAAGGCAAATAAACTGATGTGATTCATAAACTCGAAAGATATCACACAGTACATCAGATTTTGTCTGTAATGTGTCTCTTATTCACACATGCATAATTAGCTGAATGGGACCTGACATATCGGCCTACCCTAATAAGTTTACCTCATATCTCCCTCACTCACACCCACACAGTCTAATCACACTGTTCACTTCACACTTTAAAGGACTTTAATATATTACTCCCACTCCCCAGCCTAAATAAGAAACCGTAATCACAACGTTTCTAATTAATGTTGAGTAATTATTCTCATAATCTCTCAACTTTCAGTTTATATCTTCAAACAAATGGTTTACACACTGTAGGCAGTTTTCATGAACTTTTCACATTGATTTTTAAATGTTTTGTTTGTATAATGTCAGGACGAGCTGCCCACGAAAGAGCCTTTTCCCTCTCGAGAGGAGGAGGATGGAGGGGAGGAGGTGAGCGTTATCAAAACCAAACCAAATCACAATATACACACATAAATACACAACTGAAAGCACTATTGCAGACACAGTCTCAATTTACGTAAATGGATGTTACAGTGCAATCATTTTTCATCAATATTATACGGTTGTACTATATGCATTGAATTAACTTTTTTTTTTTTTTTTCTGCTGGAACCTGTTTTTTCCTCAGCTAAAATTATCAGCAACAACAGCTTTATACACACAAGAAAATGAGGTAAGAGTATCTGCTTAACCTTTCTTTTTAATGCATTTAATAATTCACAATGTTAATGGTTGCATAGGAGCAAGGCATTTTATGATGTTAAAATGCACACAGGGTGAGACAGAAACATCTTCTCAGATTCTCTAGACCAAATCAGACTGAAAGAATATACACTTCCTTTCTAAAGATTTGTTAAGCTTTTAAAAGAAGTCTCTAATGCTCACCAAGGCTGCATTTATTTGATTCAAATAAAATATAGAAAATTGTAATATTGTGAAATATTATTACAATTTAAAGCTGTTCTATTTTAAAATATTTTAAAATATAATTTATTCATGTGATGACAAAGCTGATTTTTTAGCATCATTACACTTACAGTCTTCAGTGTCACATGATCCTTCAGAAATCATTCTAATATTCTGATTTAGTGCTCAAAACACATTTATTATTATCAATGTTGAAAACAGTTGTGCTCCTTAATATTTGTGGAAACTGGTACAAATTTTGAACAGTACTGAATGCATATTTTAAATAGACACTTTTTTTAGGATCATTCATAATTTATTGTTTGACAACTTTTAATTCCCATATGACAAACATTGCACAGCATTGCTTGCAACAAGTATGTTTGATCAGCCTGGTCTCATTGTTAATACGTAGGAATTAATACGGAACTTTCAAAGACACAAATCGTACATTTTTGTACGTTTGAATAGGTGCTGAAACGTACAATATGGACATATTGGCAGCATTTAAACGTAGCATTATTACGTTTTTACAGCGAAAAAACTTAAAATATTTACGAATCTTTCATGTCATAAAGATATATGTATAATTTCCCTTTTATCATTTTATAGATAAATGTAAGATCCCTAAACCCCACCCAGAACCAAAACATACCCATTTTATACAGAATATGAAAAGAATAAAACATAATGGACAGAAATGTGTAGGAAAATGACAATTTTAGTAACAATATAGCATTAAAACAATATTTTGAGCCGCTAATCCCTAAACCTACCCATAATCATTTCTTAAAACTACATACTGTTATAAATAAAAGAATAACAGACAAACTAGCGTAATCAATCAAAATAATTTATTTATTGCGAAAATGTCAAAAGTGGTACCGAAAGTAGTTCAAATGATGAGTTGCAGTCGCATACATAAATAATTTACGTTTTATTGCTGTCAATGCGTAAGTATTTTACGTTTTAGTGCTATAAATACGTCAGTATTGTACGTTTTGTGTGTGTATGAAAACGTAAGTAAATGTACGTGTGGTAGAATCACACTTTACATAAAAATACACATGAATTCTCATGAGATCACGTTGGTTTGATAGAAAACCTCTCAATTTGTTTCAGATGGCTCACATAACACCAGCGAGTCCCCTGCTTTCATCAAGAGTAACAGAGCAGGTACGTGTTCGACACTACGTTCACTTCAGCAGCTTAAAGCTTATGTTACACATTAACTTATTTTGTGTGTTTCACAGAAGCCACCTGAAACCACATTATTATCAGTGCTAAATACAACACAAACTGGAGAGGAGGTAAACGTTTGTCTGTGATTTTGCTTTCTGGCTTCCTTCTGTTTTGCCTTTTTGCTCTGTTTTATTCCACAGCTCATGCTGCAAATCTTGCATGTGGCTTTTGTTTGAAGCATGAACTAACTAGAGCTTGGGGAATATTTTCTTTTAGCATGTTTGTTGGACACTTTAGCTTACTGCAACTGATAAATGAATTTGAGTCATTTAATTAGCATGCATTTTATTTTTTGCATGACAAAATCAGCGAATTTCACCAGTGCAAACGATATTTTGCGTAAGTTCAAATGCATTTTAAACAGTCAACGTCAGTGTATAAGTATAAAGTGTGAGTTTCAAGAACATAAAAATGAATATATAATGAAATGTCATCATGAAGTAACACACTGACATCCCAGCATGCACTGCACTGCACTGTAGTCGTGATTTTGTGTACTTGCAGAATGAAAACACGCTTCATAGCTTACAGATCAGCTACAGGTTTTCTTTAATATATTTATTTTCTTAACACAGGAGCTCCCCTAAACTCTGTAAGAGAGACATTCAAGTGTGTAGAAACTGTGAAGGGTAAAAGAGGGGGAGGATCTGACTGGCCGGCATTACTTTGGGAGAGCCTCCTTTCCCGTCGCACAATGATGATGTCATTCATCCATGCTGCCTCCACCACGACTAGCGTTCAGTACGCTGCAGTTCCTTTGATAGATTGAGAAGAACCATCAGCACTCTCTGAGTATAAACATAAAGAACAGACCTTGTAATGTGCTGTCTTTACTGAACATATACCAGTTAAATCATTCATATAATTCACATAAACTTGACAACACAAAACGCTGTTTTAATAACTTTCTTAGAGTATCAAATCATTTGCCTTGACAGCTCATGCAACATCGATTTGTTCATCAGTTCCTTATTTATTGATAAGACTGAAAAAGGATTGTATTTTGTTTGTCTGCATATTTACTTTTTTTCATTTGCGGTAACAAATGTTTTCACTGGTGAAATTCAAAGACATATTGCTTTTCTTTCGTATTTAATCTGTTTGTGCATGTCTGTGAGTAAATGTGTTCTTCCTAAACCAGTCTTAACCCGTTTCTGAGTCTTTATTGTGTTATGTGTGTGTTTAATTCTTTTCACAATCATGAAAAACTGTTTGCTCCATAACATTTTTAAATAAGGACGTCCACTATATTGGTACCATATCAGTTACTGGCCGATATTAATTAATTAGTATTAATATTATATTAATTAGTAATTTATCTGTATGTTTATATTCGATATGTCATTGTGCATGCTCATTTCCCCTTATTTTAACTTTAGATTACCTTCAGTGTCATCTAAATCAACCTTTAAAAACTGTATTAATTTAATAAAACTGTTTATTGTAATCTCAAAATGCAAAATGCATATCCATTTTTTTTCCATACACTCAGAAAAAAAATGTGCAAAAGCTGTCAGTGGGGTGATACCCTTTCAAAAGCTACACCTTTGTACCTTATTTACATCTAAAGTACTTTAAAGGTACCTAAAGTGTACTTATTAGTACCTATATTGTGCATTTGTTTTGAGAGTGTACTGTACTTTATAATGTTATGGTGCCTAAATTCACATGTAGCATTTAAAACGATTGATTTAGTTAGCAAATATAGTAAAGTAGTGAAGTAAATGTACATGAGTGAGAGAAATGAAACTGTTTGGGTATAAACAGGGGAACTTGTCCAACAATAGTGGACTGGAAGGGGCACGATCTAAAGTGAAGAGGAGCGCCCCCTCACCTGAGTACATGGTAAAACAACTTGTTCATAACAGTCTGGCTAATGTTTTGTTAGGAGAATTTCATTTGTACATAGAATAAACATCTTAATAAAGCACAAATCAAGTGTGTCTTCTGCAGGCCTACATGCCTGGAACACCAGGAGGACAAAACCGTTACAGACACGGATATAAGGTGATGTGCTTCTGATTGGATTAGCTCATCTTGGAGAGCTGAAGATGTGATTGCATGATGTAATGGAGGAAAGAAAGTAAAATTGTGTTATCTCATCTTCTTTTAGAGGTTCACCTCAGGTGCAGGAGGCAAAAAGAAGCTAAATGTGAGTGAGTTTAATTTACCTAAACAAATGAGGAATTCATAGAACTTAAAATAATTACATTAATAAAGTGAACTCAGAAATGCCATGTAAGGAGTTTCTTCCTAATTTTGTAAGTAAACTTTAAGAAGATTCTTAAATTGAATCAACTTAAAACAGTTCAATGAAAAAAATGATAATTTAAGAGGAACAAACTCATCTTGGCATCACAAGATGACAAGTCCAAATAATATGTAACCACATGAATTATTATAGTCCCAGTTTTGAAGAGGAATGTGACTGAACCTAAAAGCCATTATTAGTTTATTTGAACATAATTTGAACCCATGTGCATGTTAGACAAACATACATTTCAATAGAAAACTTTTGAGATGCATTAGTAAGTAAACCAAAAAATACAGTAATCAACTTAATTCTTTTTTGATTATTTACTATTTTGGAAACGAAAAGCACAATAAAAAGTTCTCACACTTTATTTTTCTGTCACTTTTGTAGAAAAAGAAGCAAGAAAACAAAGACACTGAGCCTGTGACAGAGATGTACAGTGAAAGAGGGAGGGAAGAAGAGGGGGAGAGAGAAGACGAAGTCTATCTTGAAAACAAGGAAAGGGTGATTGAAGAGGAAAGGGGAACTGAGGCACAGTGGGACATGGAGGAAGAGGATGGTGCGACTGAGACCAAAGATTACAGTTCAGGTGATGGTGATGAGGAGACAGGCAGTGAGGAGATAGAGGAAGAATTTGAGCTAGAGAGGGAGAGAGAAAGACAGGAGATGGAAAAAGAAAGGATGGAGCTGGAACGAGAAAGGGCAGAAGAACTGGAAAGGGAGAGAGAGCTAGAGAGGGAGACAGAGATGGAGCAAGAGGAAAAGGAGGAGAGAGAGAGACAGTTACAGAGACAAAGAATGGAATGGGAGAGACAAAGAGAAAAGATGGAGAGAGAGAGAATGGGAGAGACAATAAGAGAGGATGACATGGGGCCACGTATTTCCCACTGTGATTATCTTAAGGTAAGAATGTGCTTTAAAATCTACAGTCTTCAACAAAAATACAAATATTCCACATATCAACATCATACATGTAATAAAGAATAAAATATCTATCTAAGAATTAAATATCTTTTTAAACCCTAATTTAATTACTGTTGGACCTCACTGTAAAATACAATTATGTATTTTTATATACATTTTTCCTTGCTTGAACAGGGACCTCCAGGTGAAAACGGAAAACCAGGCCCTAAGGTCAGGCAAGCTTTTTCATTATAAGTCAGAACGATCTGTTCTTAGTAATAAGCATGATAGTCCCATCCTGATAAATAATGTTATATGAGCAATGTTCTCTTCAGCTCTTATTACTGAATAAGCTCTGCGTGTTCCCAAACCAAAGTCTGTTAGATAATCATCCCTGCTTCCTGATTGGTCTGCACCCCACCCACACACATGACATCCCCGCCTCCTCATTCACAATGTTAGGAAATTATTACTGTCAATCAAATCCTGGTGGGTGGAATTTCAGTAGTTCCCTTCCGCTTGCTTTGATGCCCTAGGAGCTTTATTTTTACTCCTGCGAGCCTGAAATAAATTTAATTAGTCGTTATTAATATTGTAGTGCTGATGGAGAACTTCTGAGCTCTTTGTTATTTGACCTGTAAAAATTGTGATTGTGAGTGGCTGATCATTTGTGAATTTGCACAGGGCGAGATCGGAGAAAAAGGACAGAAGGTACACTCATTTTCAGCTTGGTGTCAATAACTGTTCATCCCATAATGCTTTAGCCTCCTATGATCTGTTTATGTGTTCTTTTTAGGGAGAACCTGGAACTGGTCACCGTGGGCCAATTGGTCAGGCTGGTCCACCCGGACAAAAGGTGATTGATTGATTGATTGAAGCAAAGCTGTGTCCTTTATCAATACTATGAAATTAACTCTCATTCCCAGTTGGTTGACATACAGGAGAGAATACCAATATAAAAAACAAACACAGCTAATAATATAGACGACTTGTTGCTGATGTTGAGTTATGTGCTTAGGGCGAGCCTGGCGAACCAGGACCAACTGGAGCACAGGGCATTCAGGGTATCCGTGGCAACCCTGGCATCCCTGGGTCACCAGGTCAAAGAGGTCAGCCAGGTGACCCTGGAGAGCCAGGTAGAAAGGTAATGGTCAACTCATTCTATATGTTAAATAATTTCATTATTGTTATGACTATGTTTATTTAATCACATTTTGCTATTTGAAAATGAGATATTAGCTATTTTTTGTATGTTTTTACAGGGTGATAGAGGGAGACGAGGAAAGAATGGCTCAACTGGCACTCCGGGTGCAATTGGTCCTCCTGGACAGCAGGTACCACTGCTGCATTTACTCTGTATTTCAGTACATTTACTCTGGATTTTAATTTATAGAGTGAAAAGTGAAGGGCTAGAATGAACTGAGAACTTTCTGTTCTTTTTACAGGGTCCTCCTGGCCTCGCCGGGGTTAAAGGTGAAAAGGTAAGTCGCTGCATGTTATGTTGATGCTCAGCATTAACAGGTTTGGTTGAAATGCCCCACAAACAGATATAAATATAAACATTTCTGAAAAGATTCATCTGCTATCACCAGGGAGACAGTATCCCAGGGGAACCAGGTGACAGAGGAATTTCTGGGCTCCCAGGTCGCCGGGTAATATTATGATAAATGTTCCTTCAGATAGATTGTAGGTATAATGTTTATTCCGTAATAGAATATTAGTGTATTGTCATTATTAAAGAAAATAAATGCTTATTAATAACTCTTTCTCATCATCACAAGGGAGCCAAAGGCACTGTCGGTGCTAGGGGGCCTCCAGGTCTCATGGTAAGTCATGTGTGATTCTGTACACAATATTTTGTAAGAAATTAAATGCAGACCCGATTTCAAGTTTATCCATCCATCCATCCATCCATCCATCCAACAGGCACCCTATCACAAGGAACTAGCCTACCTTAGCTTTATATTGATTGATTTGTTAACTGATCAACACTTGAAAGAGAAAAAATAAAGACCCAGTTACAAAAAAAAAAAAAAAATCTTTTAAAGTTCTTTGTGCCCTTATACATTAATTAGAGAACTGGAGTTCCATATTTTATGGATACAGAATCTCTTTCCATCAACCTCACATGGTTGTAGGGCTTGAAAACAACAGCCCGAGTGTCATGTTTATCAAAGCTAAACCTTATCACACTCTCACATCTCTCCGTTTCTTTGCATCAGCTCTCACTGTCATGGAAAAAATAGCACTTGTCACCAATGTCTTGTTGTTGTCCTGTCCTCTCTTCAACTGTACTATCTGAATAAAGGAAAAAATGGCAAAAAATAAATCTTTTGATACACAATACCTGGCAAAACTTGAAACTTGAAATGATCGAAGTTTCGCAGCTGTCATGATTCTGTGCGATGTGTTAAGTTCTTGTGACCTTTCTCTTTAATTAAGGGTCCCAAAGGGCTGACTGGTGTGAAAGGAGAAAAGGTGAGTTTCCATTTTTAACCCATCTTGGTTTCAATTCAAATATCAATTTCAATTCAAAGTTTGCAACATTAAAGCAAGGCCGTAACCATGTCTTGAACATTAGGGGGACCAAAGTTTTTTATTGGGGTGGGGGACAAGAAAAATGTCTCGTCACATTCATTTATTAATTACATGATTCATGTAAATGATAACGTATTTTTAATTTAAAACGGCAATTTAAAAAAAATAAATAGTTTGCATTTCTGGATATTACTTTCGTCGTTGAACATTTCTATCATAAAACAGTTGTAAAATATTCAATGTTTAGCTACTTACATCTTACGACTCACTCTTTCACTGTTAAAACTAAAGTGTTGCGTAGGAATTAACACTCATCTTCTTTGATTTGATTGGCCATCTCAGTCATTTTGGCATTGACGAGCAGTTAGACTGCTGAGGCAGACCATCCTAAAAATGTAACTTTTAAAACTTTTTGTCATCCTAACAACAAAAAGAGTTCTGCATAATGGAGTGCAGCAGAGCAGCATCAAGAATATTCTATTCCATTCCTAACTATTGGGTAGGACTTGTCCCCCTCAATGTCTATGGTGGTTATGGCCATGTATTGAAGGGCTTTAAATGTTAATAGCCAAGCCAACTCTGCCAGGGTCATTCTCTGTAGCTCAAAGACTTATAGGCAGCTTTGACAGCACTACTGTGCTCACAGAGCCTCTCTTCTCTCTGTATTGACTTGCCAGTGCCTTCTCTTCAACTCTTCAACTCTTTCTCTGCTCAAGCCAATCTTTGTATGTTTGAAACTGCTGTGAACAGCACTTTCTTCTCAGAGACATACACACTCACACCAACGTCACAATCTGCGTCAGTTGTGACGTAGTGTATGACAGGTTCAAATTTACAGTAGTGTTTGTAGTGTTGAATCAATACCATTTAAAACCCCAGGAACCTTTAACAGTCCATCTGACGTACCATTTTAGACTAAATTGTTTAGAAAATAACCCAGACAAAATTAATAAAGACAAAACTTTTTGACTGACAGGGTGACAAAGGTGTGCCTGGTCACAGAGGAGACAAGGTATGGATAGCATAAGCATAGATTCAATGCCTGGATGGGGTTTATTTAGATTTATTTACCAATTACCATATTGTTTTCCTGTTTTTGTAGGGTAGCCCTCTCTCCATGCCAGGACCCAGAGGATATAAGGGTCTAAAAGGAGAGCCAGTAAGATTTCTGTACTGAAGTACACTAATATTTCCTATACTTGAATCATAATTGATTGTGCAAATTCAAAACACTTTACAACACTTGAGAGCCATTTGAATGTTTAGTTGTTTTGGTAACACTTTACAATAAGGTTTCATTTGTTAAGGTTTGTTAACTACATTAGTTAACATGAACTAACAATGAACAATACTTTATTACAGCATTTATTTATCTTATAGCTAATGTCAAACTCAATATTTAAGACATTTTTAAAATCAATATTTGTATCTGTTAACATTAATGTAAAGTGTTACCTTTTTTAAGTAGAAATTACAGATACAGATACAATATTTGTCTGAATTTTATATGGTAGGGTGAACGTGGGCTTCCAGGATTTGACGGAGATAAAGGAGAGAAGGGTGAAGATGGTCCACCTGGTGCGAAGGTATTTTACACACCGTTCTGAGTGAAATATACATTACTGTTCAAATGTTTGGGGTCATGTTTTCTGAAGGATCATGTGACACTGAAGACTGGTGCAATGGCTGCTAAAAATTCAGCTTTGCCATCACAGGAACATTTATTTTAAATTGTAAATATATTTTACACTATTACTGTTTTTTTTTTTTTACTGTATTTTTAACAAGTAAATGCAGCCTTGGTGAGCATAAGAGACTTCTTTCAAAAACATTAAAAAACTAAACTTTTGAACAGTAATGGATGACCTATAGAAATTCAGGTACATGGACCATGTAACGTGAATTTCCAACATTGTTTCATATAATTAAAGGGACTGAAGGGTGAGGCTGGTACCAAAGGAGGCATGGGGACTTTTGGTGCACGTGGTCCAGTAGGACAAAAGGTCAGAATTAGCTCTACTATGAAGTTTTGCACTATGTTGCTATATAAAACTGTGGTTTAGGATGGGTTATATTGTTTTGTTTGGCATGGTAAATGTGTGAACATAAAAATTCTTTCTTTAGGGAGATCCAGGGGAGCCAGGCGCCAATGGAGAAAAGGTAACCTGAGTGGTTGTGGTTGTTTCATAAACCAAGTTCAAGATGTTTGCATTATACTTCTATAACTTTGATTAAAACATACTGATTGGCTGAGACTTGTTACAGGGCCTAAATGGAGAACATGGATTGGATGGTGAAAAAGGTGATAAGGGAGACATAGGCCTGCAGGGCAGAAAGGGGGATCAGGTGAGAATATGAATCATCTGAATAAAATATTAATTATGAAGAAAATCCTCTGAGCAACCGAGAGGGAGAACACTGTTCCTTAACCTTTCTTACTACCTACATTATTTAGATGAATGATTAAATAATTAAGCAGGCTGTCCTGTCAGTTTTTTTGTTTAAAAGTTGTTTAAGATAACACACTTTATTCAGAGACATAGAGTATGAGCTCATTGGTTTGTGTGTTCAGGGTGAGACAGGTGAGCCTGGTTTACCTGGAGATACAGGAATTAAAGGAGAGAAGGTAAGAAGTGTCAATCTGGCCTTATTGATTTAGTTTTTGTGTTTTCACCTGTATGTAACCATTGTATTGTTCTCCTGCAGGGCTTCAGAGGTTTCCCTGGTCGGATAGGGAACCCAGGACTGGATGGAGAACAGGTATTTTTGTCTACATCTTAAATGAAAAACTGGATTAAAGAAACCACTAAGAACATTTCTTTTGATTGTAAAACACAGGGTGATTCTGGGGATCCTGGCAGGCCTGGCATTCCAGGACTAAACGGTATCCCGGGACGAAAGGTGAGCCACTACACATAAACAGATATCATCATCATGTAAAGTTAAGTATAATTTTTTTTTTTTTTCTTCCTCTATGTTTAGGGTGAAAAAGGTGATAGTGGATTGAATGGTCTTGATGGAGCTCCTGGACAGAAAGGAGAGAAGGTATACTGACACTGTAAAAATTACAGCACCACTGTTAATTGAAAAAAAAAAAAAAAAAAATATTAAAGGAATTTATTTATATATATATATATATATATATATATATATAAAAAGTAATTTACTCATCTTCACATCTTTCTAAAACTGTTTGACTGGAAGATATTTTCCATATAATGAAAGCATATTGCAATCAGGAGCTGTCAAGCTTCGAAACAGACTAAAAAAGAACCATAAAATTATCTTAAAATTAGACCACATTACTCATACGACAAATTTGTGTTAGGAACAGACCAAAATGTATGTTATTACAAATTACCCTCTGCTTTTAGGTATCAGATTACACATTTGTGGTTTTGCATATTCAAACTTACTGGATATCATTATTTAAAAAAAAAAAACATTTTAGGTTCATTGAAATAAAGCTGAAAAAGAGAAAAGAGATTACAAACTAAAAAATTAGAAATGCTGCCTTGGCAGCTAACTGAAATGAGTGTCATTCACACAGAAGAGGACAGACGAGGTGAGTATAAACAGTTCTTTATTGCTGGTAATTTGTGAACAGGGCAGGATGCAAACAGGTGAGGGAAACAGGTCACTGAAATATGAAGCTGGTGGACTTAGCTGAAGTTAATGCAGTGTTTTGTGCAGGTGCAGAGATGGCGGTGATGGCTGAGTAGAGGATCCAGGGAGACAACTTAGGGAACAGAAGACAGATGAAAGGTCAGGAGCAACAGGTAGGTTTCTCAGGTGAGCATAACAGGTCTGTGTAGCTTCTCATTGATGAGACCAGAACCAGAGTGAAGTGTGTGAGGGCCTTTTGAGTGGTGTAGATGATGAGTGACAGCTGGTGGTGATCAGTGATTGCAGATGGAGTGCAGGTGAGTATAAGGAGGAATACTGGGAAATGTAGTGAATGTGCAGTGACTGGACTGGTGACCATGACAGTACTCCTCCCTCCTCACACCAAAAGGAGTCCAATCCGGGAGGGAGGGAGGGAGTGCATCCTGGAGTCTTGGCAGGTCTCTAGGGTGAAGCCGGTGGCTTGGCAGACTCCAGGACGGTACTGATGACCAGGGAGTTTCTGCCAATTCGGGAGGCCATGGCGGCGCTGGCAGTTCGGGTGGCCATGGCGGCGCTGGCAGTTCGGGAGGCCATGGCGGTCAACTGGGGGCACTGGAGCCTCCGAGGGCACTGGAAACTCAGGGGACCACGGAGGAACAGGGGGTGCTGGAGCCTCCAAGGGCACTGGAAACTCAGGGGTCCACGGTGGAGCAGGTAGTTCAAGGGGCCATGGTGTTGCAGCCTCTGTGGCCTTGGCCCAGACCCCAGGCTCAGCCACTAAGGTCGGGAACGGATAGCCCCCCCCCACCCCAAAATTTCTTGGAAGGATCTCTGGGTTCCTGGGTTGGAGAGGACTCTGGAACAGGCACTGGGCTGAGCTGTGGAACTGGAAGGAGCACAGGGCAACGTTCAGGGACTAGAGCCGATGTGTGTGTGGCCCAGACACACAAATGCTAGCGCCATTATAGGCACTGTAATGTCCTCTGGGCTAGGAGCGAACTCAGGAACTGGAGCGGGCTCAGGGGCTGAAGCGAACAAAGGAACTGGAGCTGGCTCAGGGACTAGAGTCGCCTCTGGGCTCTGGATGAGGAAGGGAGTCGCCTCTGGGCTCTGGATGAGGAAGGGAGTCGCCTCTGGGCTCTGGATGAGGAAGGGAGTCGCCTCTGGGCTCTGGATGAGGAAGGGAGTCACCTCTGGGCTCTGGATGTGGAAGGGAGTTGGCGGCCATCTTTGGACGAGGCTCTGGGATGGCGGCCATCTTTGGACGAGGCTCTGGGATGGCGGCCATCTTTGGACGAGGCTCTGGGATGGCGGCCATCTTTGGACGAGGCTCTGGGATGGCGGCCATCTTTGGACGAGGCTCTGGGATGGCGGCCATCTTTGGACGAGGCTCTGGGATGGCGGCCATCTTTGGACGAGGCTCTGGGATGGCGGCCATCTTTGGACGAGGCTCTGGGATGGCGGCCATCTTTGGACGAGGCTCTGGGATGGCGGCCATCTTTGGACGAGGCTCTGGGATGGCGGCCATCTTTGGACGAGGCTCTGGGATGGCGGCCATCTTTGGACGAGGCTCTGGGATGGCGGCCATCTTTGGACGAGGCTCTGGGATGGCGGCCATCTTTGGACGAGGCTCTGGGATGGCGGCCATCTTTGGACGAGGCTCTGGGATGGCGGCCATCTTTGGACGAGGCTCTGGGATGGCGGCCATCTTTGGACGAGGCTCTGGGATGGCGGCCATCTTTGGACGAGGCTCTGGGATGAGGCTCTGGGATGGCGGCCATCTTGGGACAAGGCCCAGTCCAATCCAGCAATATCAGGGATTTCTCATGGATGGACATAGTTGACCCCAGTCCAGTACAACGCCTTTATGGTCTCATCATTTAGGGAGCTGGTCTTGACGAGACAACAGAACTTCTCAGTGAAAGTGAAGAGATTGCGGCTGGATTGAGCCGGCGCCACGATCTGTCCAGCAAATTCCCAGCTCATTTTCTCTTGTTTTGTGGTCTGGTCTTCTGTCACACACACAGAAGAGGACAGATGAGTTGAGTATAAACAAACAGTTCTTTATTGCTGGTAATAATGGGAGGGAAACAGTCACTGAAATATGAAGCTGGTGGACTTAGCTGAAGTTAATGCAGTGTTCTTTGTGCAGGTGCAGAGATGGAGGTGAGGCTGAGCAGAGGATCCAGGGAGACAACACAGGGAACAGAAGACAGATGACGGGTAAGGAACAACAGGTAGGTTTCTCAGGTGAGCATAACGGGTGAATGAATCAGAACCAGAATGAAGTGTGTGAGGGCCTTTTGAGTGGTACAGATGATGAGTGACAGCTGGTAGTGATCAGTGATTGCAGATGGTGTGCAGGTGAATAGAAGGAGGGATGATGGGAAAAGTAGTGAATGTGCAGTGAGTGGACTGGTGACCATGACAGTAAGTTGAAGCACAAAAAATACTCACTGAAATAAATAAAAACTACAACTGAACTGAAACTAAAACTGAAATAAAAAATAAATTAAACCTAAAGAGTAAAATGAAAAAAATGAAAAAGTACAAAATTACTAAAAATTAAACTAAAATAAAAAATAAAAGCTAAATCAAAATGTAATGTAATAGTCTCTAAATATAAATAGTACTAATATAACACTGTTATCATGTCATGATCGGTTACAAGACGTACAGAAACCATGATTGACACCATACTTTTCACATCACATCATCATGTGTCAGATTTGAATATGTGCAATTTTTTTCTCTGTCCTTATAGCCAGTATATTTATATTAAATTTTTCATTTATTTAACCCATTCTTCTGCAGGGTGCAACTGGTTTCCCAGGTTTCTCAGGTTTTAAGGGATCTCCTGGTACACCAGGAACTAATGGGGCTCCAGGTCGGCCTGGTCCAGTTGGACCCAAAGGTGAAATGGGACCTAAGGTACGACCCACTTATGAGGTTTCCATATAAAAACAGTAATAGAGCTGAATTCATTATTCCTATGTGCATGTGATTCATCAGACCTTACAGATGGATAAATAGTCAAACCATTGTAATTATGGTCATCTTCACACCTCACTCAATCTCATGTAGAGGAACCGTGGAGGAGGACAAGTCCCTAATTAACTCACAAGAAGGAGAGGATGAGAGAGAGATAGAGAGATGGGGGTAGGAGCTATTTCTGCTGGGATGAAGATTTGAGCTATCAAACCAAACACTGCACTAAGGCCGCCTTTAGCCACAATTAAGCATCTCTTGATGCTGATAGGAATGGAGAGGGTTCGGCAAAGCTGCACTCACAGACAGAGTCTCTTTAGTAAAGGTGAACTGTACTTTAGCACAGAATCAGCAGTCATGCTTAAAACATCAGACAGTTTCTGTGAGATGTATAAAGGTCGCTGAAATCAGTTTCTTAATAGTTTTATATTTGACAAGTGTCCTAACAGTAATTATGGGAATATGATGTTATTTTGTGTGTGTGCGTGTGTGTGTGTGTGTGTGTGTGTGTGTGTGTGTGTGTGTGTGTGTGTGTTTTCCCCTACGTTATGGGGACAAAATGCCCCCACTGCAATACCCGAAATCCTTGTCCTTGTTTGGTTCCCATGAGGAAAACAGCTTATAAATCATGCTGTGATGTTTTTTTAAAATGTAAAAATGCAGAAAATTTTCTCTGATGGGTAGCTTTAAGGTTAGGAGATAGAATATACAGTTTGTACAGTATAAAAATCATTATGTTTTGTGGTGACATGAAGCTTTTATGTATTACTACCTAACCAACATTGTTTCATGATGTTCCCAGGGAGAGAAGGGGAGGAGAGGCAGAGGAAAGGCCTGTCAACGGGGACCCCCTGGAATTCCTGGCCTCAGAGGCTTGGATGTAATAAGGAATCTGCACACATATAACTGTATCCTCCACTCTATTAGGACCTTGTCCATTCACAAACATGTTCACTCTAAAGTTGTATATATATCTTCTATTCAGGGGGAAGTGGGAAACTTGGGCACGAAAGGAGAAAAAGGCGAGCCAGGACTGAGTGTATGTTGACAATTCCCTCTTTCTATGATATAGGCCTATTTATCACAATGTATTACAGAAATTATGATAAGAAACTTCTTAAAATTGTTCCTTTTGTTCAGGTGGAGGAAGTGAAGGATATAGTGACAAAGCAGGTGGTTGAGAAATGTGGTGAGTATGTGTGTGTGCTCATATGTATTCTTAAACACACAATGGACCTTAGTGGGGACTTCATAGTAAATTTACTGCAATTGAAAACAAAGCTGTGAGGATATAGACATACTGCAAAAATGCTTTTCTTAGTATTTGTGTCTTGTTTTCCATTACAAATATCTAATAATTCTTAAATCAAGATAAATTTAGGCAACTTAATATTTTAAGTTAATGCTTAAAGGGGGTGTATAATGCTATTTTATGTATTCTGACTTATTTACACTGTTAAAGAGTTGGATTCTCATGCTAAACGTGGCCAAAGTTTCAAAACACGAGTTGGACGTATGACGGAGTATTTCTGTGCCAAAAATACTCTTCCAAATCCTCTTAAATTTCGGGATCTTTTTTTCGAGTATGTGCCTATGTGACATCAGAAAGGTCGGGATTCCTTGTCCGGGCACTTCTCCCAGAAAAGTGCGCGTGCACACGTCGACCAGAGCGAGCGAGCAAGAGCACGCCCATCAACGTGCTTCGTTCGGGTTTACAGAAGTATTGTGTGTGTTTAAATACAGTTGTTTAGCTGACCATTGATAGCGTGCAGACGATCGCTATGCAAAAGCTGCGCGTGCTCGTCACTCTTTAGCTCCGCTCACACGGCACGCCTCCAGGCGCTCGGCTGTTTTCGGAAACAGCGTATGCATCTTTTATAAATATGATAAAACTAAAGACTTTTCGGCGATATGAAGGATGCTATACTATTCTATAGGTACTCAAGATTAACATGAGATTGGCAGAAACTGTGTGTTGGCAGAAACGATATGACGTGAACGCACCTTCAACTTAACATAACCGTGACACATAAAGCATATACTCACTTAATTTTGAACATTTTTTAGAAAAGCAGACTTAATATCTTAAGCCATTTTGCTTCTCAAATAAATGCATCTTGATTTAAGAATGTTTACATATTTTTACAGGAAACAAGACAAAAATACTGAAAATATTTTTTTTTTTGCAGTGTATACTGTCTTAATGTATCAGATTACCTCTAATTTATCAACATTTTCTAGATGTTTTTGTCCACTGGAAATGTTTTGAAATTATGTATTTTCAGTGTTTTATTGGCTATACAGTTAATGCCAAGAAATACAACAATACAACCCACTGAATGGACTGTTTGTCTGTTCATGTTAAATTAAATATGGCGTCTACCCACACTAAGATCTATTCAGTTGTGCACTGCACTACTGTCCATTGAAGTGAAATTATGACTGAATAACAGAGTTTCATTAACACATTTATTTGCTGGTGCTTAGAAGCGTGTGATTTTGTGTATTTGTGTGAGCTTGTGTCTCTCAGTATATGTGTTTGGAGGCCCCTGTTGTGGAGACCTCTGGACCCCATGGGTTCCACCATCTGTTGTGTTCTAGTGAGGCTCTTTTACTGAAGAAAACTGCGAAGAACTCCATGTTCAGAAGTCATTCATTAATGTGAAAACCAAATTAACAAAAAAAAAAAAAAAAAAAACTGTGATTGTTTCATAATTTTATTGAAGTAATGACTTCTCTGGTTTTAAAAAAAGATTGAAATACTTTCCATTTGCATGAAATTAAATGAAGTAATGATGTTGATGATAATGCCAAATGAAACTTGCATAAAGCATGGTCACTTTCTTAACCAAAGGAAAGGAAATACTCCTGATGGTGAACACCAATGATCCAGATGATGGGAGTATCCTAAGAGAAGACAGAAGAACGGATTCTGCCTCTCGGTTCTTGCTCACCCACCCCAAAGTGTGGGATGAAGAGGTGGAGGACGAGACCACTACAGTTCGTCCTGCTGTTTCAGAGTCTGAGCCAACATTAGCATATGGCAACGTTACAAGTAGGTATATTCCTGCTTTGAACCAATATGTTATAGCATGGCTTCTCTCTTATGATATCATACCTATATCTTGTCCTTGGGCCCGGAAGCGTTTGAATGGGGAAACTCTCGTTTTATATCGTTATATCGAGTGTTGGTTAACTGTAAATTTTGGTTTTCTGCGGTGTCATTAGTCCTGGAAGCCAATGCTATTAAGTTGAGAACTGGCATCTTTGAAGATGAGTTAATTCATCCATAAACAGTTTATGTAGTTATTCGCAGGAAAACAGGAAATGGTTACAGGGAATAGATACAAAGTCATATGCAGCCTGATGTGAACTTCAATGATCAAAATCAGAACTAAGATACACTACAGGCTGTCTAGCTGGCTACATTATTATAGGATGTGAAAGACATTATTTGACTGTGTTTGTGCATTCATTAGTGTTAGACATTTTGTTTTTTTCTTCAAAAGTGACTATCTTTATGAGCGAGTCATTGAATCATTAATTTAACTGATTCATTCAAAAACAATGATTCATTCAGGACCTAATGCCACTACTAAGTCTGTGTTGCTCAGAGATGCACAAAGATTAATTAGGCGTCTTTCTTCTCATTTTAAAAAAAAACATGTCAAATCAAATTAGTATTTTATGTAAAATCAGAAAAATGTACCATCATTATCGCACAATAAACCCCATCAGAGTGATTTATTTTGCAATATTATCCCAATTATTTCCGGATTTTATCCTGAAATACACACATATATGTGATTATGTTTGTGCAATGACTCTGCATATTGCCGTACTTGGTGTTAACTGAAAAATGTGGATATAATATAAGCTTTTCTGTTGCACTCAGGAGCCAGTACTGAGAGAGATGGATTGCAGAGAGAAAAGAGACGAGCACTCAAACTCCACTCAGGTGTGTGTAGAGTAAAAGAGGAGAACATCGTCCTCTGCTGACTGCTGCTACAAGTGCTTTTAACGAGTTAATACAACTACAAAAACAGCTCACATAAGCAATATAGTCAGATTTTCTGCACAAATTAAACCTGGTCCTCGAATTAAAAGGATTTGCAGTGCAAATGTTGGGTTTATATCCAGGATAGTAATACAAAGAAATACACAGTAATGTTCCTGGCACCAAAAGTGCAAGGCATTACGCATATAGCCAAGATTATTTTATTCATCTCTTTTTTTCTACAGTCTATTTCTGTCACATCCACACACATGGAACAGAAACAGACAGATAAGACCAGAATTAAACCACTGATAAAACTAACATTCAAATCATCACTCCGCAAATGTGTAGGCTTGTGTGTATACATGTGCGTATGTGTGTGAGACAGAGAAAAAGAGATAAGACATTTGATTGACAAAGAAATACAAGAAGGAATTTAATTAAAAAGTGGAACTATTGTTAGATTAATAATTTCTTACTTGTTGTATCCTTGCAGTGATATATGGACAGCTTAGATCCATGATTTCATATTTTTATTTTAAATATAGCAATCATTAAAAATAGATTCAGTAATTAATTGTTGCAAATTCATAATTTAATTTTCAATTTTTAAAACATTATTTTCATTAAAACAGTTAATGCATTTATACTGATTATGTAATGCTACCTCCACTGAATGCAGACCCGGATGCTGAGCTGTGCCTTGAACCCATGTCCGAGGGCCACTGCACTGAATATGTCCTGCTCTGGTACTACTACGCCGTCTCAGGAGAATGCCGTCCTTTTGTGTACGGTGGCTGCGGAGGAAATAGGAACCGCTTCAGCTCCAAACAGGACTGTCAGAGCAAATGCATTCTGGGAAGGAGAGGTAAAGAGCCAATCAGAATTCAGACTTCAGGTTCCAATTTACATGGTTAGAGGTAATTATTCGAAAGATGCTCGACCTAAAGGGTGAACGTGATTTTACCAAGTACAACATGTTCCTGGATCAACATCTTTGTTGATCCTGGAACAACATTCCAATCAACCAATCAGATTTGAGGGAAAAGTTTACAGTTTATGTCAAGTTTAGGCTTACAACCAGGGTTAGGTGCTTCTACATCAGTGTTATTCACCTATAATTTCCCTCTGATTTTAGGGATAAATTATGTGTAGGGATAGGTAGGAATGGGGTTATGACTAAATTTTCAGACAAGAATGTTGTTCCAGGATCAACAAAATATGTTGATTCAGGATTTTTGTCTTAAGTAATTTAGCATAATTTTAAGTTAACTTTTCATGTCTCCTTTTCTTGTTTTACAGAATTTTGATCCCGAGGAAGAACATTTTGCTATTTTTAACAGCTAAACTGATGTTTATCTCACAAAAAAAAAATACTAGTTTTGTACATTTTTGTCATCCCATATGTATATTAGTTTATCACAGCTGTATATGGCAGAAAAAAAGTGTTCATAACTTGTTTATTGTAGATCATGTTCGCATTTCACTTCTATAGCACCACACATTGTTGCACTGTTGTAGTGATACATGCTTACCTATGAATTTCTTACCACGTTCTTATTTAAAACATAGTTTGATACTTATTAACCGAGGTCATGATTCTAAGAGTAAATGCACTATTAACATAATCAACTGTGTTTATGACCTGTTTACCATCATGTTCACCATTTTGCACTAATGGTTCTGTTTGTAAAATGTTCTTAATCTGACTGTTTTTAAAATATTATGTGAGACAATAAAACAATGAACTGTATATATTTTTGAATGAGCTATATAGTCATAGGGTTCCCTGTAGGTGTGTGGGTGTGTGCGTGAGAACATTTTCACATCGTGACCTCTGATTTTGGACAGTGTTCTCTGAGCTTGGCCCTGGGGTATGTATAAATGCTGCCATATTGGCTTTTCTTCAGAAATGTTTGTCGAGTCGTGTCTGGACGGTGTCTCCTGGGGGCAGCAAAGAAAGTGTGTGTGCATTTGAAGCAAATGGACTAGCTGCATTTGTGGGTGGCTTATATGTGTATGTATGCGTTTCCTTCCTCATTATTTTTACCCCTCCGTATCTTTTTGTCTCTTTCTCCTGTCCTAACAGCTTTACCTTCCGCTGACATTGACTCTGTTCTGTCTTATATAATCTCCCAACTAAGCTGCTCCCTGTTGCAACCCTAGGTTTCTAGCTTTTTACATATGTCCCAGCTGCAGGGGGACGGTGTAGCAGGCTGTGGTCCAATTTAGAGCACATTGAGAAGACTGTGGTACAAGTCGGAATACAGGATGCCCTTTACAGTGTGTCTAAGGGGATCCCTGAGTGAACTTCAATGTGCACACAACAGAGCACAGATGCCCTTTACACCTGCTTTAAAATGTAGTTTTTAAGGTTTAATGAGCTTCCTTTAACATCATGTGGAATGAAAGTATTATCATCCAGTCCAATGCACAATGTTTACAGCGTTTAAAGGTAATCATTAATGAAGTCTCCAAACTTTAGAGCCCTTGATAGCAAAGCAATCAATCATTAAAGGGAGGTGGGAAGAAAACTCATTAAACTTATGAGCATGAACTGCACAGCAATTAACTCACAGGGATGTCTAAAAAGGAACACAAACATTTTATACGGTCACTGACCCTGACAACTGAGGAAACAATAAATCAGACCCAGAAATTTCTGTCTTATAAATGGCTTAATACACATGCAGAGTAAATTGCTGTGCTATCCATGGTGCTGAATGCCTTTAGATGAGTTGGTAAGTTCTCAGTATACAAGTTTAATTATAATCCTTATAACCAGTTTATTTCAAAGCCAGTAGTGACATTGAGTGGTAGGTTATTTTGTATAATGACAAAAAAAAAAAAAAAAAAAAAAACTGTTGCACATTGCAACGAAATCAAGCAAAAATAAATAAAAAAGAGTAAGACATACTACTTTGTAGCTAAACATATTAGTAAACCATAGTTAATTTAAAAAGCTTTGCTTACTTTTTCCCCCCTAAAAATCGTACGTTTTCGTACGAATCCCATCGTACGAATTCATGGCAAAAACCCACACTTCGTAAAATAGTTCTCTCATGATCTCGGGTTAGTTTATCTACAGCTAAAAATAGTAATAAACTTTTGCTATAATTCAGGATGTCTGTACATATCTCATCGCGTTCAACAAATATTAAGCACACAGTCGTCTATCTGTTTTATATGGTGACAGTAAACGCGCGTTTGGTGCACGAGCGCATTAATCACCGCCTCATTTTACTGGGAGGATCCCAATAAATGACGTTATTGCTGGCGTACGACTGCAGCGTAAATGGGCTTATACTAAATGAATGCACGTCCATTGGGCAAACAGTTCAAACGGATATTATCAGCAGCCAGGGAGATATCAAACCCCCTAAATCACTCTTATTTAAGTTGACATTGAGTTGTTGGCTTGCTTACCTTTTTAATAACACTTTGGATTTACGATCCAAAAGTTCTGGTTGACTAACAGTGCTTCACTTCAGAAGACTCTTCTCATCCAAACAGTGCAGGTAAGGCACTTTTGCAGTCCTGTAAGAGATTCAAGGGAATCGTTCATCGATTCAAGGACCAAATTCTTCCATAATTTACCCAAAGGTTGTTCCAAACCTGTATGACTTTCTTTCTGGATCACAAAATAGGCTATTAAAAGTTGACAGCTTCGGTCTCCATTGCATATTTCTCTCTAAACATTGAAAATGAATGATTATAAGCTGTCATTCTGTCCAGCGACACCCTTTAGTGTTCCGCAGAAGAAAAGAAGTTCATACCGGTTTGGAACAACGTGAGGGTGAGTAAATAATTACAGTTTTTGGTTGAACTGTTCCTTTATGTATATGCGCATGTAACCAAATTTTCTTTCTGAAAGATTTTTAATCAAGTAATCAGTACGAAAGAAATGTTAATCCAAAAGCAATATGTGCTTCATTTTCTCACGCACCTCCGTTCAACAGGGCAAAACAATGTGGTTCGCGCGGACCCTCCTCGCTCTGGCACTTCTCTGCACACCGGTTTCCAGCCTCTGCTTGCCAACGTACAACCCAGAGTACAACTTTCTTTGCAACAATGAGATGTTCTCCGAAACGAATGATAACGGGAAACCGACGAATTCCTTGCTGGACAGTGTAAACCTCCTGTACAAATCAGCGCACGCGCTTTCCTCTGAGGAGCCGCGCGAGAGGAGGACTGTACCCGCGTCCAAATACAGATACTTGAGCCAGACGCAGCTCAGGAGTAAACTGTACCGCAACAGTGCGAAGAGCGACCGACGCAGCCAGGTCACTCTTTCCCTAGACGTCCCCACCAACATAATGAACATCCTCTTCAACATTGCCAAAGCCAAGAACCTGCGCGCCAAGGCGGACGACAACGCGCGCCTGCTGGCGCAGATTGGAAAGAGGAAATGAACTCTTATCCCTGACACTAATTTGACTTTAATATTTGTTTTTGTAACCAAATGAGGCATGTTATATCTAATTTAATAATGTAATAAAGTTTTTTTTTTCAGTTGCATAACAAATTAGCAATACTGAAAATTAATGGAACTTATTAGCAGGTGATATAAATGTCTTTAATGGGTTTTGATTTATTAGCCTATATACCCACTAAAACGCATAATGGTGTGGTCTTATTAGACCGGTCACTTTTGTTAGATTGTACAGGAAAGTGGGCTTACTATAGCAGTGAGACTTATGTTACATTTGTAATCAAAAAACAAATTGTTTGGTAGGTCAATTTATATGCTCAAGCTTCAAAGAGACATAGGAGTATTGCATCTCAGAGGGAAGTACGACATATTTTGCCAATGCTCTTTCATCTCTCCTTATTCACACAATTTATCTGTACATCTCAACGAAAGGTGAACTGATTATTATTGAAAATACCGCTCTATATAAGATGGGCTATATGGCTGGGTTAGGCTTGGGTTGATAAAACCGACAGTCGAATATTTTTGTACTGAAAATAATTATTTTTTTCTTTAAATAAATAAATAAATGCAAATGAAATCAAAGCGCCCACTGGAAGCGAATTATTTCTAGGGGGAATTTTCACAGGTTTAACCTGTTCAGACCAAGTTATTGATCCAGAGACACGCATGCATTATTTCTATGCAGATAACATAAAAGATAATCAATAAAGTCCATTTATGATAAGCTAATATTTTAATAAGCCTATAGTTACGCTATCGAATTACCGATGGCCAGGTTATTTATTTTATTTTTTATTTTTTTAATAAAAAAAACTATGAATAGCATCAATGTAGATTCATGTTTGTAAGTAGGCTAAAGGATTAAAAAACAAACAAACAAACAAACAAAAACAAAACAGAAACTTGATAGCTTAGGGTACCATGGCTATTATTATTATTTTAATTATTGGACCACATTACCCTCAACTTTTTGTAACATCATTCCAAACAGACTAGTTAACACAATAATTATTGCTGTTACTTCACTTTTCACTTTTGTCAGATATAGCCTACAATTTGGTACAAATTTTGATATTATTTTTTCCAAGTCTGGTCTCAGAAAAGTTACTATTACTTTTAAATAATTATAAAAAATTACCCTATTTAATATATTACAGTATATTACAAATACATATTATAATTCACAAATACATAGTCTTTTAATGGTTTGTAAATTAAATATAATTATAAAAAATATATTTTTTTTTTTTTTACTTTTTTTGTGTGTGTGTGTGTGTGTGTGTGGAACGTACGAAGAAAACCAACCTTTTCATCCTCATCCCGACTTTTAAACAAAGACCTTTATTTTGAAGTGTGAACCCAGTGGGCGCCACCTTCGCCAGCTCACAACATACGTCACACTAGTTGACGTGGAGGACAAGATCCTGAATGTGTCTGATCATCTCGTTTACTGCTCCTAAACATTCAGCAAAATGATCAAGAAATTCGACAAGAAGGACGAGGAGTCTGGTAAGATCATTATTAAATCAATGCTGACGCATTATAGAATCAGTATCCTATGAATAACAGCTTATTTCAGTGGCCGAAGGGATGTCGGTTGTTTTGCTAAGGAAGAGCGTCTCTGCAGGCCACAGCACAACATCTGCAACTGAAAAAAGTACACTTATTTAACACTAAAGATGTATGTACATGTTTCAGTTTTATACTTAATTTGAGTGGTCGATTAACTAGCAGTAGCAGCTGTGTGATTTTGCAGTATCCTGCAGTTTATTGAATCTTTATTCAGGAAGCTAATGTGCTAGCAGTTGCCTTTATCTATATTCATTTTACAAGCTTGTCAACGAAGAAAATCCAGCATTTGCTTCGTGGTTTTTCTGTATAAGCTTTGTATTCCATATAATTAAAGGGGATTTCTGATTGAAGTTGATTAAAGGGCTGCAAAGGGGCCACATATACATGATATTTTGTTCTTCGTAACAACTTTATTTATGAATCAATAGTCTTCTGACAGTTCAGATTCAGAAGATCCAAAGCTTTGGTTTTGGTTTACTTAACATATAGGATTTACATTTCATATATCTAGCTAATATTGCTATTTTGCGGTGAACTCGGGCAAAGAGCCACATATAGATGCTATTCGTTCTCTCATAACTTATTCTATGAGCACTTTTCAAGAAATGGCATGATTTATGTGTTATATGATTATATGATATGAAGTTATATGATTTATAACTTAATGGTTTGCAAACTCTTACCTGATATTGTATCTGAATGAAGGCACATACCTTTAGTTGATTGACAAATCTGTTCTGATGCATTTAGGAAGTGGCTCAAACCCCTTTCAGCATCTGGAGAAAAGCGCTGTACTACAGGAGGTGAGTTTGATGCATTTGCATCTTAGAATTATATAAACTTGTCTTTAGTACTGTACATTACAATGCATGTTTGTTTCAAAGGCTCGGATCTTCAATGAGACACCCATCAATCCGAGAAGATGTCTGCACATCCTGACGAAGATCATCTACCTGCTCAACCAGGTGTGTGATTTATATTCTTGTTCAGAATGACATCTTGTTCAGCTACAGAATGTTTTTCCACTGCAGTATTTCTCTCTCTATGGACTGATCCATCACTATACTCCTTCATTTTTCAGGGTGAGCACTTTGGAACCACGGAAGCCACTGAAGCTTTCTTTGCCATGACTAGACTGTTCCAGTCAAATGATGTAAGAAACTTTACTTGCAGCCCTATTTACTGGTTTTAACCAGTGTTAGACAGTTAGTTAGTTAGTTAGTTAGTTTTTAAGCTAAAGCATATATCAAGGAAGCAATATGGCAAATATATACATATTGCATTATATAATCTAATATAATTAATGTTAGTAAATATAATTTTAGTATAATATAATTAATTACAGCAATAAAATTATACAAAATTTTTACTCAAAATTAACATGTATTTTAACTTTATTTTTTCTAAATTCACTAGAAGTATTGAGGCTGTTATAATGTTTTTGAACTGACTCTAGGGGGTGCTTAACACTTTAGTTAATCAGCCAAGCAGACAGTTATTGATCAATGCAGATATGGCTGATAAATCTGTGTGTCTCTATCTAGTTGTTTTTGTCAATTAAAACTATTAAAAACATTTTGTTAATGGAAATAAAACTGCAGTAAAACAAAATTAAATGCTAACAAATGCAACAATAATACCAAATACAAATAGAAAAATTAGATGGAAAAACTTAAACAAAATTTAAATTAGAATTAGCCTTTTTGAAAACTAATTGAAATAAATAAAAACTAATAATGAACTACAACTAAAACAGAGATAAAAATAAATGAACCCTATATAGTAATATAAAAAATAAAATTAAAAAAAAGACAAAAACAAAGAACAAAATTACTAAACTAAAATGAAAACTGAAAAAAATAAAAAATAAATGAAAAATAATAATATAACAATATAAAAATAATAAGAAACTATAATAGTAAATGATTATTTACATTATACTGATTAATGCTTTTATTTTAGTTACTGAATTGGAGCAGTTAATACTTTAAAATAATGAGCTGTTCCTGCAATGGAGTTGCTTTTTAAGTGAAAATTGATCTCTTGTTTTTGCCTCATTTTTTAGCAAACCCTGAGAAGAATGTGTTACCTGACCATAAAGGAGATGGCCAACATCTCAGAGGATGTGATCATCGTTACAAGCAGGTGCCGTAGCAGTGTATTTTTTTTATTTTATTTTTTTTTTATTTGTTGTGGTAATTAAAATATACTTTTTTTATAATGTGTAGTCATGTAAAAAACATTATTTGACGAGGAATGGAGATCTTTGCACATGCCGCCGATATTACCTGAAAAATGCTGATTAATATTTTGTTTGTTTCTCAGCTTGACAAAGGACATGACTGGTAAAGAGGATGTTTACAGAGGCCCGGCAATCAGAGCTCTCTGCAGGATCACTGATGTGAGTCTTAACTGTTTGAAAACTCATTTGGCTCTGTGTAAAAGTTAATTTCTCACTGATAGCAAATAAAATCTATGTAAACAAATGGAACTGATATAAATGATCCTTTCAACTGTGCTTCTTCCATCTTGTCCACCAGACCACCATGCTGCAGGCTATTGAACGATACATGAAACAGGCCATCGTGGACAAAGTGCCCAGCGTGTCCAGCTCTGCTCTGGTCTCCTCACTGGTAAGATCACAATCTAGTGGCCAGTGTTATTTTACTATTATTTATGTACTATTATAGGATTTATCAATATTTTAAAATGGCGCTAGTGGCACTAAACTAGTCACTAGTCAGTTTACCACTTAACTGCTTATTACACTTAGTTTTGGATAATGTAGCTATGCTGTTTGTTTCTATATTTGTTTTTCAGCACATGGTGAAGATGAGTTTTGATGTGGTAAAACGTTGGGTCAATGAAGCTCAGGAGGCAGCTTCAAGCGATAACATTATGGTGCAGGTTAGTGAGATGTTCACACCATTATTTTATGAGTTGGTGGCCTGTCTGTCTCTAATAAAATGGGATCTCTCTCCACAGTACCATGCTCTGGGTCTTCTGTACCACTTGAGGAAGAATGACCGTCTGGCTGTGACCAAGATGCTCAACAAATTCACCAAATCTGGCCTCAAGTCTCCATTTGCTTACTGCATGATGATTCGCATTGCGAGTAAACTGCTGGAGGAGACAGACGGAGGGTATGTGTGTTGGACATCAGCTTTTTTTTTTAGGCTCTTTTAGGCGTTATTAATATCATGCAGTTGCTTAATGTAGACTGACTTGTCTGTCTACGTATGTTGGTTTAATAGGCACGATAGCCCTCTGTTTGACTTCATTGAGAGCTGCTTGAGGAATAAACATGAGATGGTGGTTTATGAAGCGGCCTCCGCCATCGTCCACATGCCCAACTGTACCGCTCGTGAGCTGGCTCCTGCTGTGTCCGGTTAGTCTTGTGCATTTTACTTCTTGCTGCTACCTTTTTGCTTTCTAACCAGTGCTCACGACAAAGTATACTAGATGTTCAATTAATTTTCTCTCTTTCTTTCCATAGTTCTCCAGCTGTTTTGCAGCTCTCCCAAAGCAGCCCTGCGATATGCAGCTGTACGGACCCTTAATAAGGTTAGTTTTTCCTGTCTGTTTGAATAGGATTTTATTTGTATACTGTTGCATTATTAAGAACTACCACATGGAGACACCAAAGAACACATTTTTATGTTCAGACACTTGCCATCACTCTTATCACAGAAATTGTGGTAACACTTTACAGTAAGGTTTTATTAGTTAACATTAGTTAACCACTTTAGTTAACATGAACTAAGAATGAACAATACTTCTACAGCATTTATTAATCTTAGTTAATGTTAATTTCAACTTTTATTTTTTTATTTTTTTATAAATATAGTATTTATTTTAGTTTGTTAAACTAAATAAATGGGAAATGTATCCTTGGCAAGTTTTAAGTTTTTTTTTTTTTTTTTTGTAATATTTTATTTCAAGTATCTTTTTTTTTTTGTTGTAGTTTTGGTTTTAGTTTCAGTTATAATAACTACCCTGGTTCAAACAGGTGGCAATGAAGCATCCATCAGCGGTGACCGCATGCAACCTGGACCTGGAGAACCTGATCACCGACTCCAATCGCAGCATCGCCACCCTGGCAATCACCACCCTGCTGAAGACCGGCAGCGAGAGCAGCGTGGACCGTCTCATGAAACAGATCTCCTCCTTCGTCTCCGAGATCTCGGATGAGTTCAAGGTGACTTCATCACCCAGACAGCGAATAACTAAATTGGAGAACAAACATCTGTTTTCTATGCATATTCGGGAGTTTAATGTTTTATTAATTTGCACATATTAAATGATTTGTCTATGTGATAAAGTTCCAGTAAACAATGTGTTTTTGTAACTAAATGGTGTGTTTATTTTCCAGGTGGTTGTGGTCCAGGCAATCAGTGCTCTGTGCCAGAAGTATCCCAGAAAGCACAGCGTGATGATGAACTTCCTTTCAAACATGCTTAGAGATGATGTAAGTTCATTCAAGGACATTTGTTCTTCTGTTGTTAAGCTGGAGCCTTGTAATCTCTCTTAGTTTTTACGCTTTTCTTGTGCCAAACCACACGACCAGATTTACACTGAATACCTGGTTTTCTTATTATCTGTATTTTACTTAATTAGCGGCAACAGTTTTGAACATAGATTTTGCTGTAAAAATGTTATATTTATATATCAGAAGTGCATCAATTTCATTTTTATTTGCTTTTGCAGGGTGGCTTTGATTACAAGAGAGCCATTGTGGACTGTATCATCAGCATCATAGAGGAAAACCCAGAGAGTAAGGAGACAGGCCTGGCTCACCTGTGTGAGTTTATCGAGGACTGCGAGCACACCGTCCTGGCCACTAAGATCCTTCACCTGCTGGGGAAAGAGGGGCCACGTACCCCCACCCCCTCCAAATACATCCGTTTCATCTTCAACCGCGTGGTGCTTGAGAGCGAGGCAGTGCGGGCAGGTGAGTAATCTTGAATAACCTTTGACCTGTGCGTTAACCTCCTTGCAATGAGCTTATAAACCTGCTGTGTGTGTTTGTAATACAGTAGTACAGGTTTTTTTTGTTTGTGCGCTACACATGTTCAAATAATTAAATGCATTCCGACTGTAAGTCGTAGTAAATTTAAGCAGGCCTGATAATCTGTAATTAATAAGCTTCAGAGACTGAGCTGAGCAGCTTTAGGATATTTAAGCATTCTTCTGCTCTGACTCTCCTCTCACGTTTTTCTTCAAAGCTGCGGTCAGTGCACTGGCCAAGTTTGGGGCTCAAAATGACGACCTGCTGCCAAGCGTCTTGGTCCTGATGCAGAGGTAGGCCTTCACTGGCAGAAAGTGTGTGGGTGACTTATGTTGGTGATTTGAGTATTAGAGTTAGGAAATGACCAAAGAAATGTGTGTTGAGAAATCCGTTCAAATGTTTGTTAAACTAGGAAGAGAAAATCCTCATTTATTTGATTGGATTGAAAAACAATGCAAAATGGGGGGGGGGAATTCCTAGAAAGAGAAAATCCTCATTTGATTGGATCAAAAAAAAATGACACAAAATAAAAAATTAAACAATAATATTTTACCTAAAAACAAACCCCTCATTAGATTACAAAATTATGCAAAGTGGTTAGTAAATGCGAATTTTTATTTATTCATTTATTTAGTTTTGCTCAATAAGGTATACTGATCTTTTCATTAGTTTTTCAGTATTTTTTTAATAACTTTTCCAAGTGTTTGTCTACTAAAATGAAAGAAAATTGTCATCATAATGTTGCTTATCACCCATCCATAGCGAAATGCATTAATATACGATTTACTAAAGTGTGTGTGTATGTGTCTGACAGGTGTATGATGGACAGTGATGATGAGGTGAGAGACAGAGCCACATTCTACATGAATGTCCTTCAGCAGAAGCAGAAGGCTTTGAATGCTGCATACATCTTCAATGGTGAGGGTTTGTGTTGGAGTGGTGGTTTTGTGTGGGTTTCCATTGTTCTGCGTAGTTAAGATTCTTATTGTGTATCTGATTTAGCTGATGTGAGTGATAAAAGATTGTGGTGTGAAATTTTTTTTATTTTTTAAATTCTGCATTAAAGTTGTGTCATGGTTGAACAATGATTTGTTTGCAGGTCTGTCTGTATCTGTTCCTGGACTGGAGAAATCACTCCACCAGTACACGCTGGAGCCATCTGAGAAACCGTTTGACATGAAGACTGTTCCCTTGGCTACAGCGCCCATCACCGAACAGAAAACAGGTGTGAATAGATATCCACACTGCTTATGAACCAATAACTAGACCATTACTCAATATAATCCATAATTATGTATGCTCAAAAAAAAAAAAAAAAAATTGTTTACGATCTACCAGTGTTTGGCATCTAATTTGGATGCTAATCTTCCTATGTCTTTAACCTTTTTCGGGTAAATCGCAAAGCTTACTCAACTGCTCCAATTGCACAATTTCACTTTATTTTTCTCCTTCGTGCCAGAAATCGCACCCGTTGCAACAAGCAAACTACCTGAAAAGCTTGCACCTTCACGCCAAGACATTTACCAAGGTAAGACGATTAGCTAATTGGCAAAGCAATGTGTGTAGCACCGTTAAACCACAGTTTGAAGCAAACCGGTTCCACATTTTTCCTTCCTTATTTTTCTCTCTCAGAGCAACTTGCAGCCATCCCAGAATTCCAGGGCCTGGGTCCCCTGTTCAAGTCATCAGAGCCGGTTCAATTAACAGAAGCAGAGACGGAGTATGTAGTGCGCTGCATTAAACACACTTTCGCAAATCACATGATCTTCCAGTTCGACTGCACCAACACGCTGAACGACCAGCTGCTGCAGCGGGTGCAGGTCCAGATGGAGCCGTCAGAAGCCTACGAGGTACTACATTGCGTACCTGCGCCCAACCTCCCCTACAGCCAGCCTGGCTCCTGCTACAGCCTGGTCCGGTTACCAGAGGATGACCCCACAGCAGGTCAGACATGAACAAATTGCAGGGGGCTGTTCACACAGAAAGCATTTTTGCATTGATTTTTTTATGTAAACATGCACTAGACTGTTGCACTCAAATCTTTTGCAGCATCTTGCACATGACAGTGTTCTAAAAATGCAGTGCTCAAGTTGAAAGAAGTTCAACTTTTGAACAGCCTTTTTTTTTTTTTTTAAAGCACAAAAATGCATTCTGTGTGAATGATTCTTTACAGAGTCAACTCTGCTTTCTTGATGTATTTAAAGTACTTATGAATGTTGTCAAGTTTCCTTATTGAACTTATCCATTTTGTTGCTTGCATTTGTCTTAGTCTCTTGTACGTTCAGCTGTACACTGAAATATCTGGTCCGGGACTGCGATCCCAACACGGGAGAGCCTGATGATGATGGTTATGATGATGAATATGTGGTATGTGAAATTTAAAAATTAATTCATGGTAACAAAAATGTGAAAATTATCAGTGGCCGTTCTTCACTCAATCTCTCGTTTTCATCCTAGCTGGAAGATTTAGAGGTGACAGTCGCTGACCACATACAGAAGGTGTTAAAGCCGAACTTCGGTGCAGCGTGGGAGGAGATCGGAGACGAGTTTGAGAAGGAAGAGACGTTTGCTTTGTCCACAGTCAGAACTCTTGATGGTAAGTTTGGTTAGAATCAATTTCATTATCCTCATGACCATCAATAAGGATGTCAAATATATGTATGTTTGATAAGGGTTTTGTGGCTGTAGATGCTGAACGTGAATTGATCATCTCTTGATTGTATTTATCTTTACAGAGGCAGTAAATAACATCATCAGCTTCTTGGGCATGCAGCCTTGTGAACGCTCAGACAAAGTTCCTGAAAACAAGAACTCACACATTCTGTTCCTAGCAGGTTTGTACAGATTTCATCACTCAAGTTTGTTAGTTTTGAGAGTTTCAAGTCCTGAAATGCGTATTAGATATTAATTTTCTCTATTTCTAACCTGACTAATGAGGTTAATGTTCGTGTCTTTCTGAAGGTGTGTTTAGGGGAGGTCATGACGTGTTGGTGAGGGCGCGTCTGGCCCTGGCTGATGGGGTCACTATGCAGGTGACTGTCAGGAGCACAGATGAGAATGTGGTTGACGTTATCCTGGCGTCTGTCGGCTAAACGAGCGATGTTGTGAGCGACCTGGTCACATGCCAATCAATCTGGGTCATTGTCCTTTTATATGTATCTATACAGTAGCTCTATAATGTTTCACACAACCATCTTTGCTTGACATGAATTCTCTGAAAACATCCTGTTTCTGTATTTGGTCTGTTCTGAGATTTCTAAAATATTGTGCCACTTTAATTAATGTGGAAGAGATCTAATTGTTGTTTCTCTGATATTTGAGCTGTTTTGGCCTTGTGTCATGGCTCGGGAGAAACAATCCTTTAAAACAAACCTTTTCATTTATCAATAATAAAAACAGTCCAAAAAGAGAACAAGACTTGTTTTTTGTCCTACACAAAACATGACAATTCATACAAAGATTTTTTTTATTTGAATAAAAGCATTCATGCTTTAAACACAAATGTATTTACAAGTAATGGCATTTTGTATTTGACCAAACTCTTATTGACAATTGTAAAGATTATTTGGTGCAATACTGTTTCATGCATTTAGAAACATGACTGGCATACTTTGCGGTTTGTATTGGAACATTTTCTAACAACATCTTATTTGGGCCAATATTTCACTGATTACTCATTTCAGAATGAGTTTATAAAGCTAAGGTAGGCATTAAAGAAGCCTGTGGGATCCTCCAGCTGTGGATAATGACTCACATGCTCATCGAGAACAGATACTGTGGATCTCTGAACTAGTTTCCTGTAGATGAGAAATGGAAAGTGGTTATAAAACATTTCTAATGTTATAGCGCCCAATTATCTAAAGGGACAACATGATCTGTCTTTTCTGTTTGTCACAGCATAGCAGTTTTATCTTGGCATTTATGTTTAGTTCTTGCTTGAAATCACTGGTTATACCAGGGGTGTCCAAACTCAGTCCTGGAGGGCCACTGTCCTGCAGAGTTTGGCTCCAATCCCAATTAACTAAACTCTGCAGGACAGTGGCCTCCAGGACTGAGTTTGGACACCCCTGGGTTATACCAACCATTAAGAACAAACCCTCTAAATCGAGGGTTTACCTGCACTGCACATTTTGCATGTTTCCTTTGTCTGACACACTATTTCAGGTCTTGGAGTCTCGACTAATGAGCTGATGATCTGAATCAGGTGTGTTTGATTAAGGAGACATGGAAAACAGGGGAGGCTCCAGGAATGTGTTTGGGAACCCTTACTCTAAATGCAACAATAGTGTAGTGCAGTGATTCCCAACCCTATTCCTGGAGGCACACTAACAGTACACATTTTAAACTCTTCCTAATTAAACACACCTGATTCAACTCATCAGCTCGTTAGTAGAGATTCCAAGACCTGAAATGGATGGCTCAGGTAAGGGAAACATACAAAATGTGTACTGTTGGTTGTGAGACACTGGTGTGGTGGCTAAGTAATGTGCTTTAACTTCTTAAAGGATTAAGGTTCAGTTGTGAGCAAATGTATAAGTAACCTTTTGAATGTCATATTTTAAAATCATAAGATATCATGCACAAGAAGTTAAATGATGTTAAAAACAAGTGCTAAAAATCTTTTATCTTAAACTCTGTGGCTCAAAGTTTACCTCTCTGCCTTTTGTACAAGAAAGTCTTGGTTCGAATATCACAATTTCTTTACTACATTTATTTTGTCAAGTTTCTTTAAAAACAGACACTACATAGTCCAATCTCAGTGGTTCAAGAGATAAAGCTCTGTTTTATACCCAGAATCATGAGTTTCCCACATTTTTTATTTTTAAGCTTATAAAAAAAAAAGCACTATCCAAAACTAATCCAAAACACTCAATCAGCATCTCAAATTCAGTGGCTCAGGAGATAAATTGTTCTGTTTTTAATCTTGGAGTCCTGTGTTCAAATCCCACTGTTACTTCCATTAATGTCATTTCATGCAACTAACCAACCCCAAAATGCCACACTCATTGTGAAAGCCATGATGGTCCAATGGCTGAATATACATTGGTTAGGGAAAGGCTGTGATAGAGGATTGGGTTAAAATCCCACCTCAGTGTGTTGGGGTTACAACTAACCAACAGACAGACTCCATAATGGACTGTCAAAAAGATAAAAAAAAAAAAGTTTTTATCCAAATTTACAAAAAAAAGAAAGCCTTCTTGCTTTCCGGTCCACTCACCACCCTGTATTTGAACCAAGAACTCTCAGTTTGCTCTAACCACAGGACCATCACCATCTCATGTTTAAAAAGTCTAAACATATTTCTCATAATCATTATTTAGTTAGTTTAAATAGAGTTAATACATGTAAACTGACATATATACTCACTGGTAGAGCTGGATAAACTGTGGATGTGGATTAACTGGATCTAGGGGTCCATAAATCATGTGCACTACAAAGTTAGAAAGTGATTAATCAGTTATATTTACAAAGAAACATTATACAGCCGGAAGTGATTTATCAACTGATCATCTTCCAAAGCACAAAACTATGTATAAATCTTAATAGAAATAAAAACCAACACTCCCATCCTATAGTATGAGTGTTAAAATGCTTATTGCTGCATTGTCTGTATAATATATTGTAATATTACACTACTGTCACTTCAAATGCTTATTGCCTGGGGTGCAGACGGGCTAAGCAGCTTCCGCAGTGCTTTTCAATGGATTAAACTACTTAGCCTCAATAGCACTGCACACAGTGAATCACCTCAGTCTGGCAGCATGATGGCAACTCCAGAGCACTTTATACCCCTGAATGAATGGGGTGTGTACTCACATGGTGTTGAAGTCGAGGTTAGAGCCCCCACCCATCTTTCTCTGTGTTTTAGCCTCTGGTTAATGTACTGCAGGACACTGGGTGAGACACAACAAAGGTGATGGTTATCATTACAAGCAAAGCACTGCAGATGCAACACATTGAAAAGCTTGGACACCTGTCCATGACCAGATTTCCATCGTTAAAGCGAATGCCTGTCCACATGTCCCAGAACTCTGCTTCTGTTGGCTGGGTGAATGGTCCAAACACATCCCTTATTCTGTGGGGTAAATACATATAATATTTGCAATTGAATGTTAGGCTACAGCTTATCAACTAAATGATTTATGACTGTGTAAAGTACAACAAATAGTTTGAACTATGTTCTAGAAAGCATAAAGCTATACACGTTCCCATTCTAGACGCTCCACTCACCCTCTAGAGAAAAGCTGGAAGTTTATTAGGCGAGTGAGTACAGGTGAAATGAAGCCAGAGTCCTTCAGCACCTGTAGATGACAAAAAAAATCAGAAATATTCACTTCTCACTTCTCAAATGGAAACGAATGTGTCTTTATTAAGTGTCACTCACTTTCTGAAGGAATCTTGGATAATGAGTCTCAGGGAATATACCTTTAAAGGTAGAAAACAAAAAAAGATCCTTAATTTATATGTGTATATATATATATAATATATATAGTTTTCATAAAGATTGAATAAAACTTTAATGTACCTCCATTTGAGAGGCAGAGGCTGTTTATGGTGACGTGTCCGCTCCTGTTATGGTCGCTCCTGTGTGTTTAACTGCACGTGAGAACCAGCCAGATCATACTGACAGGAACATTAAACTGAATTCTGCCCAGAGAGCTTGAAGGATCCTTACGGCTCACCTGTACAGTAACTCGAGAGCTACAGTGTCTCCGTAGTCATGTGACATTAGGTTGATCCTCTGCTCTGACAGCCCCAAATGAGCTATCAGGGCCTCCACCACGCTGGCCTGCTCGAAGATGGAGTAACGGTGTGGTCGCTGGAGAGTAGTGTCATCATGAGTTGGGACGTTTGTGTGATAGAAATAAGGATTCAAGTTATGGATAATAAAAGACAGTAGTTGTAGTGACTGCATGTCTTTCATCTCACCGGTTTGTCTGAAAAACCAAAGCCCAGGAAGTCAAGGGCGATGACTCTATTAAAGCGTTGAGTGAGAGAATCCCAGATCTACAAAACGACAATTAGATTTAAGAAACATCAAGAGAAAATGCTGCAATGAACAAGTGCAAAGTAGAAGTGAAGTATCCAGACACTGTTTGTTAAATTGAGTTTATAGTTGCTTTTCTGAAATGTTGATGCGGTTTTACGCTAGAAAAATTACTTTGAAATGGCTCTGTGCTTATACCTTATACCAGTCATAGCTAGAAGTAGGAAAACCATGAAGCAGCAGGAGGACATCAGAGCTTCCCACAACACCAACTGACTCTATTGACAAACAGTATAAAATTACTATAAGACAGATATATATCTATAAGAGAGAGTCAGCTTGCAAACGAAGCCTGTGATATACCTTTATAAAAGATGTTATTCCCTCTGAATGTGAAGAAGTGTCCGGAAGCGCGCCAGGTGTTGAGCGCAGGTGAGAGCTGTGGAGGAGGGATGTGCAGATACACCGCGAGCAGAGGAATGCACAACAGACCCACGTGAAGCCACCACTCCCTGCTCGCGCGACGGGCCGATCCGCACTCGCTTTCTTTCTGCTGCAGACAGGGTACGTTTTTATTTTATTGTACTTCATTTTGTGTTGTATATTGCAGTTGTTTTTGTATTAAGATTCTTGGCCCTTATATGTATCAGAAGTAGAGGCAGATAGGTAGACACAGACGAACGAGTCAGCACACCATCATAACACTGATTTAAATGAACTGACAAAACAGTCTTTCTATGACAGTTGTACGCAGTTTAAACATTAAGCAACACAAGAACTATGCGTGATAGTCGTTTACAAGCAAAACGCACTTTATGCGTAAAGTTACTTACAGGTGAGTCGTGTGACATTCTCGATTCCTGCACTTTATCGCAGTGTGTGTCGGTTGTTTTTGCTGATGGGCTGAAATATTTGCTGTTGAGTGACATTAAGAGTCTGTCACTGAGCTGTCATCTGCAGAATTCTTACTTGCATTGCCTTAAAACGGTCTGTCGCGACTGTTAACAAGCGTCATGTTGCCAAGGATCCAAAGGTCTCAGCCTCAGGCTGAAAGTAAAGCTCGCTTGCGCCCCTTGTGGAGCGGATGGCAAACGGCACTTCAGGATCTATCGGGCAAACCGCGAGTCTTGCTCAATAAAGGCTTTAACATTTGTACACTCAGTCAAAAGTCCCTATTTATTAAATTAAATGTAGGACAAAAAACAAGTGGTTACTAGCTCCCTCTGTTGCTCAATAAGCGTATCACAGTAATAATATATGAAAAGCCAAAATCGATGTGGACAGTTCGAGAGACCACATAGATTTCAATTTGATAAAAAGTATATAAAATTATGATTTTAATCTGATTAAGAGATCAACATGGAATCTACCAGGTAATTGTCTCAGATCAGTTCTCAACCAATGGGGTAAGACAGATAATATGATGTTCGATGTTTACATGGCTAAAAAACACAAATAATAAGGGAAAAAAGATCTTACAAAACTCTTTTTGGTTGCTTGTTTATGGGGGAAGTATATGTTTATTCATGTAAAAGTATTTTAAAAACATTCTTCATAGTTAAACAATGTTTTCGTATTATGTTGGTGTTTGTAGATTCAAACAGCATATAGTAAAGCTTGGTTGGTTACTTGAAATACAGGACAGAACGATCACGATTATTAAAGCCTGTACTAAAATAACTGCTGACATCTATATTCTAGCCCAGTGAATCTCAACCTTTTTTGAGTAATGGACCCCCGTCATATTTGGAACCATCCTCAAGGACCCCAGAATAAAATTGCCTTATTTGGTATCATTAATGTCTTTGTAACTACCAAATGCAATCAAGTATAATGCTACGTTAGTTGACTTGTCCTATTTAGTCATATCGTCTGTTATATTATACATATCTTCTTCTTTTATAGGAACATGTAATATGTCAAAATATACAAAAATTCACATTCAGATATTTTATAAGGACCCCCTGGCATTATGTCAAGGACCACTAGGGACCACGACCAGAAATTTTACACAAGTTTTACAGAAATTGAGGGCACTGTATGGTAACATATCTGATAACTTTTTTTTTTTTGTCTCAGTAGATCTCTGTGAAAGCTTTGACAGGAACCTCTACAGCTGTTCAGAGGAACTAATCAACTCTCAAATTATTTACAACAGTACAATTATTTAATTTCACATCCTTTGGAAAGCATTAGCGGCAGACGCTGATGTTGCAGCTTCAAGCCAAGATGCAAGAGGCTAAAGCGGATGGATGGAGACACCACTGGATTCAGCCCGCAGGCACACAGCTGAACAATGACCCTTCTGGAGTGGCTGTGACCAGTCTTACACCTGGAACAAATTTCTCATTTTTAGGTGTAAATTATGAAGTGACTTTTTCATGTAAAGACCTCCAGGAAACTACATAGAATTCAATATTCAACATGGTTGTCATTTACCGTCTGTACTTCTGTAAGTTTTCCATCTCAGTACTTTGGTCCTTCATCTCATCCTGAGCTCTTGTTTTTGGTGGCTTTTTTCATCAAACGGAAAGACATTTTCTGAACCAATGACACTTCCGGAGTGGCTGTGACTGGTCTTACGCCTGGAACAAAAAACAGAAATGAGTTTTATTGCCTAAATTCATTACGCTTAGAACAGGTGAGATGTTCAAAATACATCTTAAATAGTTTTTTGCTCATGGGTCAGTACCTAAAACCATTTGTGGTAAACAATCTTGTCCAGATCAAACCGACGCTCTGGCTTCTGCTGCAGAAGAGAGCAGATCAAAAGGCAGCATTCTGTGCAGAAAGATGGAGAGATGTCTGATTATTACCGTAAACTTTACATCCACTCTACAGAATCCTTACTCTAAGATCTTCAGGTCAGAAAGACCACAAATGTCTGCATTATCTATACGGCCATCTCCTATAAAGCCTATGAAGTTTAGTATTAGAATTGTACTTGAAGTAATAAACAAATCACCTTCTGTCAAGGTATTCTGAAAAGCATTCTGAACAAAAGGATCCCCAGAGACCAGACCATCGCCGACTTTCCATGAAACTCGCCCTTCATCTTGTACTCGTGAGGGCAGTACATCACTGTGCCTGGAGGAAACAGAGTTTGTCCCATGTGTAAGTCTCTACCACAGCATGTCTTCTCAGCATCCATCAGTCTTGAGTTCAACTGATTCACAAGAGTTTTGAGAAATAATACACACCACAGAATCTCATGTAGGCAGGTTCTGTCAGGAGATCGCCACATCCAGAGTCAATGAGTTTGACTTCGAGGTTCTTAAAGTTTATCAGCAGGTTCTCTAATTTGATGTCGCCATGGTCATGGACAGCACGCATTAGTGGTGCCCCCCCCATACGATGAGCCACGCAAACTTCTCGTCGATGCTGCCTCCGTTGCGTTCCACAAAGTGAGACACATCCATGCAGTGCGAGAAACACTCCATGACCATGACGTAGAAGTCCTGCTGGTCCTGCAAGTCCAGCAGCTTGATAATGTCCATCACTGGACCTTTATTGGCCAAGATTGTCAGAGCGACTTCTTTGGGAAGGGGCTTGGGACGATCAGGCTGGAAGAAAGAAACACTTTATGATTTCAGATGGTTTAAATAGGGATTTAAGTACTACAGCACAACATATCGGCAGCAAATGCGGTCTATTAATTAATTTATTCATGTGATCAAATGCCAGTATAGGCTATTATTTTAAATAAAATATGACCATTATTTAAAAATATCATGTTTATTGTAACACAAAGCAAATAAATTATTTGTTTGTGACCCACGTCTTTGAAAATCTTCAGTCACACGAGTTGTTTTTCATGAGATATTTTAAGTACTTCACCTTGACAAAATGTATTTTTAAACCTAGTGATTCTATAATGTTTAGTATTTATTCAAAAGCAAAACTGAGTGAAAAACTATTACAGGAAATGGCTAATATATGCGCAAATAAATGCTACTCTGCCGCCATCTGCTGGTTATAGTGGTAGCCTAATTAATTGTCTTTTTTGTTATTAAATAAAAGTGTTTTCTATCAAATGTTGGATTTCCTACATATTGAAACGTTCGGTTTTACAAATAGAGACAATCTCAGAAGGATGAACAAATCATGTTTTTGGTCATCACATTAAAAATAACATTTGAAGTGCTGGAAAAATGTGTGTGTGTGTGTCACCGCCCATTAGCTTCGTCTTTATTGCAATCAATAAAACTGGTTTATTGGCAAATTAGGCAAATGTGAAACTGTATTAAAACTTAAATACAACATTAAAAAGTCAACCATTGATGGTTTTGTGTCGATGTACAGCGAGTACATAATGACACCGGAAATGCCCTAGCTGGCCTAACGACAACCTGGAAGTAATCGACCGTGCATATGGTACATTGAGGTAGCAGGCTGAGCTAGTTAGCTGACCTGCCTCTTAGTTCGTTTAAAATGGGTAAATGAATGTTTATTGAAAAATGGCTCGAGGACGATGAGTCCGCGCGATGTCATTCCTAAATGACAGCGATCCGCCTGTCTATTAAAGTTTTGACAAAATCACACCGGAACATTCAAGTCTGCGTGACCCAGAGATAGCAGTTATCGTGTATAGGTATGAAACAGCTTCACAAAGACCGCAGTTTCAACCGCAGTTTCATTATTTCTGTGTTACAATATTCATATTGTCATAGAAGAACGGGTTAAACACTAATGTCGTCTACGTTAGCGATCAAACAGTGAATCATCTTCTGAAAGAAACATGGCGCTTCTTTAACGATTTGATCAATTACATCGTTACGCCACTAGGTGTCGACAAGTGACTGATTAAAAATGTATTTGGCATTGAGTCATTCATTCAAGAGATGCGTTAAAAAAATGCTGTGTAATGAAATAATGAACTAATTATAAGGGAGTCATTGAATTATTTATTCAAAGCATTTAGGCCTATTTAAAATAATTTATTCAGATTCATTAAACATTTTAAATAGACAGCAGCAATTAACATTTGTCAGAACCTCTTGTAAATTACATTTTTTTGATTAGTAGTCTGTTCAAAATCATGATCTCTGTTTGAAACCAAAAAATCATGATTCTTAATTTATCCTATATATATATAAATATATATATAACTTTAAATTTAAACAAAAGTGAGGCACTCATGTTACGTAGCGGTGTGTTAAAATGTTTGGTTGAAAGTAAATGTATAGTTATGAATAATAATTTACTCAAATTTCCATCAATACATGAGCCAGAAAGAGAACAAACAGGGCAATGTTTTACACACTGCAATATGGATAAAACTGTTGCGCTTTCACGATAAAGTACCTTTCTCTTTTGAATTATCATTAAAACTGAATTTGATTATTGCGGTAATGTAGGCTATGTTTTAATTCATAAAAGCCAGAGGGAGCCCTCGCGCATAAAGTACTAGTTAGACTCATAAAAGGTACACTCATCATCTCAGGTATTTTCATAAGAAAAAAGTACCATATATTGAGAATGCAGTGCTAATCGAAAATTTATTTATTTATTTTTTTTTAAAGATTTCAACTGCATGTTTAGATAATATAACTATTAGCATTTTAGTCTCCTCTAAACAATCGCATGGTCTAAAAAAAAAATCATTAAATTAAAGAGTTTTAGAGTTATCCTCAGATTTGAAATAAAACATTGTTGGTAAATTAACATTAACATCTTAACATTAGAGGTTAAATAATCTAAATATTGAACTGGACCAACAAACAGTTTTGTTTTGTCCAGACCAGTATCCTGCAGTATATTAACCAGAGGCTGGTTATTATGATGAATAGTATATTGAAACAAAGATTATGATTGATAAAATATTACTGAAGTATAAGATACTCTGTAATATGACACTGTGCAGCTTTAGGAAATTCAATTTATGTAGTCAATTTACATTTATTAAACATTATTTAGACTAACTTTTTAAATTAACTTAGGTATACAAAATAGCATAATGTCTTTATGTCTTTGCCCTACAGAATAAGAGATGTGTTTGGACAGTTACACCCAGGGACGTGCGGACTGACATTGGCTGTAGTGATGGACATCTGCTCATGGATGGGTAAGATGACTTTTTTTTTTTTTTTTTTTTTTTTTTTTTTTTTTTTTTTTTTTTTTTTTTTTTTTTTTTTTACTCAGCTAATTAAAGTTTTTTCAGGCAAAAGCATAACCCCTGCTGGACATCGTGCTGGAGCTTAGGGGGAACCCTGTGATCTCCTGCACCTTCTCACTCACGCCACACCTTCACATCGCTGAGATCTGGCTGGGATCGAACCAGCAACCTCTGAACCCATGAGGCAGCGCTCTTAACCTGTGAGCCACAGATCTCTTGTTGAGATGTGTGAAGGAACTAATATTTCACCTGTATGTGAAATACGATAAAGCAGAACAAAGCAACATCCTGAGCTGGGGTTTGAACCCATGTCTTCAGCGCACCCTTAGCAGCAGAGAACGTGTGTTTAGCCACTTGCGCCATCATAGCTTTCACACTGAATGTTGGTGTTTGGTGTACTTTGTTGAATATAGCATCAATCTATAACAATTTAACGTAAGCAGTAGTGCAACAACATTCCAAGATGGGATTTGAACCCATGTCTCCAGCGCAGCCTCACCAGCAGAAAACACGTTTAGCCACTTGCGCCACTGTGGCTTTCACACTGATTGTTGGTGTTTGGAGCACTTTGTTGAATATAACATCAATAGATAACAATTTAATGTAAGCAGTAGTGCAACAACATGCTGATATGGGATTTGAACCCGTGACTTTAGCATAGGCTTATCAGCAAAAAACATGTGTTTAGCCACTAGCGCCACTGTGGCTTTCACACTGAGAATTGCTGTTTTGGCCTCTTTGTTTGATATAATGACAAAAATTTAACATAAACACTTGTGGGATTTGAACAGATCTCTTAGATGGAAGTACATCTCTTTATCACCTGAGCTGCTGATGTTTGTTTTTGTTTTTTAAAAACATGGATCACTAAATTTCTTGTTTTTAGCATCTTTTTTCCCCCAAGCTTTGTCAGTTTTTACAGGTTTATAAATATGAATCATTTCTAGCACATTATTTGTGTTTAATTATATTAAATAATTTCAACAGTATTTGAGCAACTGTTTTTTTGTTTTTATTTATAGGACAGTAGAGCACAGATGGGAAAGGGAGTGTGGTCAAGACATGATGGGACTAACACAGGTGAGCCTACAGCACTAATATGTAGTGATGGAAACACTGCTTCATGAAGCTTTGAAACTTTTACCAATCGTTTGCTTGAAACAGTAGTTCAGAGCACAAATCAAATTGGCATTTGCAGCAAAATCAAACTTCTGAAGCATTTCTGTTTCACCACTAGGTGGTGTTGACCTAGTGAACCCATGAACCAGCAGCTAATATAGTTTTAACTGATCTTAATTTTATAGTTAAGGTTCAGTTTTAGTGACAAATGTGTGTGTATAAATCGGGGGTAGGCAACGTCACTCCTGGAGAGCCGCAGTCCTGCAGAGTTTAGCTCAAACCCTAATCAACCACACCTGAACAAGCTAATAAGTGTCTTTGGGATTACTAAAGCTACAGGCAGGTGAGTTTTTTTTATTTTTTTTTTATCAGGGTTGGAGATAAACTCTGCAAACTCTCTAGGACTCTCTGTTGCTGGTATAAATGAAAAATAGAGAGTGATAGTTGTCTCTTAGTGGCCTGATTAGCCAAGCCCTCTTAAAAACACAAAACAAGCCCTACAAATTAATAAAACAACACAAATTATACAGACACTTCATATTTAATGGTATTTAATTTGTTCATTACATTTGCAATCGATTTGTAAAAAGTGTCATTACGTGTTTACACTGCATTCTTATAACATTTACACCATTGTGACCAGTAGGTGTCATCAGCATGTGGCGTTTCTCTTTGAAACAATCATTTTGTAAATCATTCATTTGAATTTTTTTATAAAAGGAGTTTTGAAAAGCTCCATTCCTCCCTTCAATACTTATACTATCAATACTCTGTAAAAGATGAAGTTGACACATTGTGACTTGCTTTATAATTTCTGCAGAATTGTTTGCAATCAGACCTTAATTATTTAAAACTAAGAATTATACTAATTACCCTTTTTGTGTTCTCAAACAGACAGAAAAAGACATTCTACGCCCTGAGTTAAAAGAGGTCATGGCCAATCACCCGACACATTCTAAGCTGTAAGCGGTAAGAACATCTTATTTTTGCAGTGGCTGTTTAAGCAAATGAATAACATCAGTTTAGGTGACTTACTCAAATTCAACCAGACATCACAAGAAGGTGACGTGCAAAAATAGGGCCTGTCCCAAAACAAATACTTAAGCCTGATGTATTTACTTACATCATGTATTTCCTGTATTTGGCCCAAGTGTTCAAGTGGGAGTGAAGATCGCAAGTGTGTGTAGAACTTTTGATCATTCAATAGGACACACTTACATCACAGTGGTGTAAAATTGCTAGTAAAGTATATACAGAGCTTTCTTAACATATTTTCAATGCGTTGCACTTTTAAATGTCTGTTCAGTTGTTCCTATGTAACAGACAACACATTTTAGTAGTTGTGATGCTTCTAATTAAGTATTAAAAAGAAGTTACAGACTTTCTTTTTTAAATACACCAACAAATCTAACAAATTATATGTAATATCTAAATAATTTAATTTAAAAGTTTTTCTTGACATATTGTGATTTCAGGCCAGAACATGATGAATGATGGAATACGTTTCAGATACTAGGAAACTAGGTCTATCAAATAAGAGAGAGAAACAAAATGTGCAGCACTGTGAGTCCCCAGGACTGGAGTTGAGCGCTACAAACAGTCATCACTGTAGATCCATTCCAACAGAAGTCATCTAATAAGAAAAAAAATCAAGAGGTTATTTACCAGATGTTGCATTGATTTGAAAGTGCTTCATCCCATAAATGCCGTATTCAGTGAGTAAACACAAATGTATATGCCTTATGTTTTGTAGGACAAATATTTTATCATTCATGTCATGACCTGTTTGCAGTTGATATTACTTGTCTCCATAGCCAAACATTTCTGCAATAATTGCCATTGACCGATAAAAGTATATTCTTCACAGAAATTCAAATTTCAGGTTGTTTACTGTTTAAATGCTGTCTAAAATCATCTTATTTTTTTAATGTCACATGATGGGCCTCCAAAGTAATTAGGAAATTTGCCGATCCGATCTAATAGTCTGCTATTAGAGCCACATCCTCTACCTGCAGTGGCGTTTTTTAAATGAATCAGTGTTTTGAACAAATCAGTTGAATGAATGATTCTTGAGTCACTCACTTGTTTGGTTACTGAATGAATCGCCACCTACTGGCATATAGATGTAGACACGCGGAGTGATACAAACAGTAAAAAGTCCCTACGCTGTTGGACTGAATATCAACTTCGGAACTAACTGATGTATTATATAATATATCTACTGTGAGTAGAGTAAATGTATAGATATCAGTAAAATGTGATTAAAACAATATATTTCTATCCTTAGGGGGCCAATTTAGGTACATTCCCACTGAAATGCATTCTTTACTACAAGACGTGAAAGCGGCATAGAGCTTTTACCATTTGCAGGTGTATAAATCCCAAGTCCTACTGCTGTTTTCATATTTTATTGCAGATACACTTATTGTCCACAAGGGGAGCTGACACACTGATCTGATCATGTCTGTTTAATCAATCAGTAAATAGCCACTTTTAGAAAATTTAGTCAGTAATATCAGTAAAATTTAGTCGTAATATCAGTCATTAGTTTACAGATTTAGACAGTCATTTTGATGAAAAGTAATGATTTGCCTTGATCCGCCCTATGTTTCACATACCCTATCATGCTTTATTATAAATACTGCTTAAACCTTGAACTGACACAACACGAAAGCATTGTTTAACTGTGAACAAATATGATGCATATTTTAAATAACTGAAGACAAACAAACAGCTACTTAAAACATACTAAAAAACATACAAAAAGAAGAAACTCGACCCGTATTTTACGTATTTACACTTTGAGCACGTGCCTTTGAGTAAAACACATTTCATCAGTTTTACCCCATCAGTTGAGAGCTGATCTGGTTCATTTTCTGAAACTGGTAGATCCATGTTGCTCTGCTGGTCAAGACCCTGACAAAATCATAGATTTGTCGGAAAATATATGAAATGCACGTTTCAGTCTCGCCTACTACTATACTGGCCGCCATCTCGGGTTTGTCGTTTCAATTAATAATATTGATACACTTATTGGCCACAAGAGGGAGCCGGTGATCACCTGTTTGTCACTTGCCTTTCACTTATTTATCAAAAACAGGGACGTTTGGTCGAGTATGAACATGTAAAAAAAAATAAAAAATACGCGTGACGTTTTGAAATATAGTCAGTAGTGATACAATTTTGAGTCTGTTGGCCTTGTAATACGACTCGTTTAGTAGAAACTGAAGTGCAGTTTTCCATCCGCTCCTCTAGGGTGCGTAAACGAGTTTCAAGTTCAGTTTGACAGATTCATATGCTTGACAACATGACGCTTGTTACAGTCGCCACAACACGTGCAGACCTTTTAAACTACATAAGCTGCAAATGACAGCTCAGTGACACTATTTTAATGTCACTCAACAACATATTCAAACAAATCCGACACGCGCTGCGTTAAAGTTCAGGAAGCAAAGATGTCACGCGACTCACCTGTAAGTAACTACAGATGAAGTGTTTTTCCCCTGCATTATCTTATTAACACTTTAAGTCATTATTCTGTGCTTGTAAGTCGTTATTTAAGTTTTTAAGTATTTATGTGCGGTTGCTTTCTGATATTTTATAGCAGGGCTCATATGTCAGTTTATTTAGATTCATATTGTGATGATTGAATGTGTTGCATTTATTACTCGACGCGGACTATAAAGTGAACGAACATGAACTAAAACCCACAAAACCTTCATTTTTGTTGTGGTCTTTTAACGTAAAGTCTTGTTATCTGACAATTAGTCATGTATAATGGCAGTCGCATCTTCTATGAAGATTTATCACATACTTTGTTTACATTCTGCTCTCTTGCTGAACTCACTGTCAGACCTTTAGAATAATGAATGAATCGGTTGTTTTTGTATTGCCTTCATAATCTTTGAATGAATCGCCCTCTGATATTCACATTATAAAGTAGGAATCGTGTTTTTCCTCTGCTGTTGTAGTCTTACCATAGCTAATAATCTACTGTTAACACATAGATTTGTGATCTTATTTTACTTCAATAATTGCTTATGGCAAATTAAAACCTGGTCTTAATCTTAAAAGATCCAAATAATGTAAATACTGCATTGAACCAACAAACATCTGTTTTGTTTGGTCAGCACTCAGAACTGAAGGATGGGAAGAAATGTGTTTGTTTCTATGCAGTGTTCTTATAGTTCTGTGGCCTGTAAGATATTACAGTCATTTAATTAAAAGATTATTATTGATACAGCATTCATAATATACTATGTATTATATTTCTTACACTGCACAGCTTTAGGACTTAAATTCATGTTGTCGATTACATTGAACTATTATTTAGACTAACTTTTAAATTCTGGTGTATTTAGTTATACAATGTGTAGTAATTAGGGATGCACCGATGTATCGGCCGCAGATTTTGTGCTCCATTTACAACCATCGGCATATCGGCTATAGCAGGAAAAAGGCCGATATAACAAACAGATGGTTTATTAATTAAATGCGTGAAGGCACTGAGCCGTATGTCTCTTATATAATCCTAGTGCTGCTGTCTGCGCTTTAATGTTAATCAAATAACAAAATAGCACACTAAATAACTTTTGTAACTTTCATAAATGTAGCGGACCCCATCCGAATGATGACCAAAACTTGATGTTTTGTTAAGCTTATTGCGTCCGTTTTCACTCCAAAAAAATCACCACAAGAGCTAAACAAAACACAGCACATTAAACTCTCTTTCTCCATTGCATTATCATCAACATACAGCGAATTAGACAAAACACTTGTTACAACTGACAGTTAACAAATATATACAGACCTTATGCCTTTTCTGGCGGTGCTTAATAAACTGGCAAACTTTAAATCTGCAAAATATCTCTGAAGAACTGCGTGCTCTCCATTACCCGTTTCACTCAGTAGTCTAGAACACCCGTCAAAATAAGAGTCCCGCCTCAGTAAAGGAGATCTTACACATATTTAAACTTACAAAAAGTATTAAAATGTATGCAAAAACAAATTAGAAGATTAATCATAATAAAGTAAATAAGGAAGGATAAATATGTATTTAATTTATACAGTGAAGAATATGCAGTATTATTTTACATTTGTTTACTTTATTTCTGTACCTGAAAACTGTTAAACCTACCTAAAAAGCACCGTTTATTTTATGTTATGAATGTTATGAATGATCCAATCCATGTTAATTAGAAATTATTTGATGATGCAGCAGCAATAAACCTGCTAGTATAATTTAATGCAGGTGTTTTTGAACTTTGCTGATTTAAAACATGATCAAAATACTATCTATTTTGATGACAAAATTTCAAATAAGAGATCAAGTGACAAATATCGGAATCGGAATCGACCAATAATTGTTTGTTAAAATTGGCATCGGCCCCAAAAAATCCTATCGGTGCATCCCTAGTAGTAATATTTGTGTTTATTTATGTGTTTCCCCTACAGGATAAAGGATGTGTTTGGAGCGTACAGTCAACAGAAGCAGAGCACTGGGACGTGTGGACAGACATTCACTGTAATGATTGACGTGTACAGGTAAGACTTTTAACGTGCGAATGTGTGTCATTTGGCGCTAAACATGTAGGTTATTATCAATTTCTTTTTGGAGGGTCACTCTAAAAAGCAAATGATGGTAACCTAAATAGGCGGGGAAGGGATGGCAGGCCAAAATTTTTATACAGCTAAATTTTTTTCATTGTATCAAGAAGCATAACCACTGCTGGACATCGTGTCGGGGTTCGGGGGGGGACCCGAATCATCCCCGCCCCTTCATGCACACACCATTCACTCATATCGCAGGAGATCTGGCTGGTATCGAACCAGCAACCTCTGAAACCATGAGGCAGCGCTCTTAACCTGTGAGCCACAGATCTCTTGTTGAGATGTTTGACGGAACTTATATTTCATTATTGTATGATTTTATAATAAACTAGAACAATGCGTCATTCCAACATGCTGAGTTGGGGTTTGAACCCGTGTCTCCAGCGCAACCTCACCAACAAAAACACCATGCATTTAGCCATTTGTGCCACTGTGGCTCTTCCTCTGAGTGTTGGTGTTTGGGGCACTTTGTTGAATATAGCATCAATAGATAATGATTTAATGTTAGTAGTAATGCAACAACATGCTGAGGTGGGGTTTGAACCCGTGTCTCCAGCGCAACCTCACCAACAAAAACACCATGCGTTTAGCCATTTGTGCCACTGTGGCTCTTCCTCTGAGTGTTGGTGTTTGGGGCCCTTTGTTGAATATAGCATCAATAGATAATGATTTAATGTTAGTAGTAATGCAACAACATGCTGAGGTGGGGTTTGAACCCGTGTCTCCAGCGCAACCTCACCAACAAAAACACCATGCGTTTAGCCATTTGTGCCACTGTGGCTTTTACTCTGAGTGTTGGTGTTTGGGGCCCTTTGTTGAATATAGCATCAATAGATAATGATTTAATGTTAGTAGTAATGCAACAACATGCTGAGGTGGGGTTTGAACCCGTGTCTCCAGCGCAACCTCACCAACAAAAACACCATGCATTTAGCCATTTGTGCCACTGTGGCTCTTCCTCTGAGTGTTGGTGTTTGGGGCACTTTGTTGAATATAGCATCAATAGATAACGATTTAATGTTAGTAGTAACGCAACAACATGCTGAGGTGAGGTTTGAACCCGTGTCTCCAGCGCAACCTCACCAACAAAAACACCATGCATTTAGCCATTTGTGCCACTGTGGCTCTTCCTCTGAGTGTTGGTGTTTGGGGCCCTTTGTTGAATATAGCATGAATAGATAACAATTTAATGTTAGTAGTAATGCAACAACATGCTGAGGTGGGGTTTGAACCCGTGTCTCCAGCGCAACCTCACCAACAAAAACACCATGCGTTTAGCCATTTGTGCCACTGTGGCTTTTACTCTGAGTGTTGGTGTTTGGGGCCCTTTGTTGAATATAGCATCAATAGATAATGATTTAATGTTAGTAGTAATGCAACAACATGCTGAGGTGGGGTTTGAACCCGTGTCTCCAGCGCAACCTCACCAACAAAAACACCATGCATTTAGCCATTTGTGCCACTGTGGCTCTTCCTCTGAGTGTTGGTGTTTGGGGCACTTTGTTGAATATAGCATCAATAGATAACGATTTAATGTTAGTAGTAACGCAACAACATGCTGAGGTGAGGTTTGAACCCGTGTCTCCAGCGCAACCTCACCAACAAAAACACCATGCATTTAGCCATTTGTGCCACTGTGGCTCTTCCTCTGAGTGTTGGTGTTTGGGGCCCTTTGTTGAATATAGCATGAATAGATAACAATTTAATGTTAGTAGTAATGCAACAACATGCTGAGGTGGGGTTTGAACCCGTGTCTCCAGCGCAACCTCACCAACAAAAACACCATGCGTTTAGCCATTTGCGCCACTGTGGCTTTTACTCTGAGTGTTGGTGTTTGGGGCACTTTGTTGAATATAGCATGAATAGATAATGATTTAATGTTAGTAGTAATGCAACAACATGCTGAGGTGGGGTTTGAACCCGTGTCTCCAGCGCAACCTCACCAACAAAAACACCATGCATTTAGCCATTTGTGCCACTGTGGCTCTTCCTCTGAGTGTTGGTGTTTGGGGCACTTTGTTGAATATAGCATCAATAGATAATGATTTAATGTTAGTAGTAATGCAACAACATGCTAAGGTGGGGTTTGAACCCGTGTCTCCAGCGCAACCTCACCAACAAAAACACCATGCATTTAGCCATTTGTGCCACTGTGGCTCTTCCTCTGAGTGTTGGTGTTTGGGGCACTTTGTTGAATATAGCATCAATAGATAATGATTTAATGTTAGTAGTAACGCAACAACATGCTGAGGTGGGGTTTGAACCCGTGTCTCCAGCGAAACCTCACCAACAAAAACACCATGCGTTTAGCCATTTGTGCCACTGTGGCTCTTCCTCTGAGTGTTGGTGTTTGGGGCCCTTTGTTGAATATAGCATCAATAGATAACAATTTAATGTTAGTAGTAATGCAACAACATGCTGAGGTGGGGTTTGAACCCGTGTCTCCAGCGCAACCTCACCAACAAAAACACCATGCATTTAGCCATTTGTGCCACTGTGGCTCTTCCTCTGAGTGTTGGTGTTTGGGGCCCTTTGTTGAATATAGCATCAATAGATAACAATTTAATGTTAGTAGTAATGCAACAACATGCTGAGGTGGGGTTTGAACCCGTGTCTCCAGCGCAACCTCACCAACAAAAACACCATGCATTTAGCCATTTGTGCCACTGTGGCTCTTCCTCTGAGTGTTGGTGTTTGGGGCCCTTTGTTGAATATAGCATCAATAGATAACAATTTAATGTTAGTAGTAATGCAACAACATGCTGAGGTGGGGTTTGAACCCGTGTCTCCAGCGAAACCTCACCAACAAAAACACCATGCGTTTAGCCATTTGTGCCACTGTGGCTCTTCCTCTGAGTGTTGGTGTTTGGGGCCCTTTGTTGAATATAGCATCAATAGATAACAATTTAATGTTAGTAGTAATGCAACAACATGCTGAGGTGGGGTTTGAACCCGTGTCTCCAGCGCAACCTCACCAACAAAAACACCATGCATTTAGCCATTTGTGCCACTGTGGCTCTTCCTCTGAGTGTTGGTGTTTGGGGCCCTTTGTTGAATATAGCATCAATAGATAATGATTTAATGTTAGTAGTAACGCAACAACATGCTGAGGTGGGGTTTGAACCCGTGTCTCCAGCGAAACCTCACCAACAAAAACACCATGCGTTTAGCCATTTGTGCCACTGTGGCTCTTCCTCTGAGTGTTGGTGTTTGGGGCCCTTTGTTGAATATAGCATCAATAGATAACAATTTAATGTTAGTAGTAACGCAACAACATGCTGAGGTGGGGTTTGAACCCGTGTCTCCAGCGCAACCTCACCAACAAAAACACCATGCATTTAGCCATTTGTGCCACTGTGGCTCTTCCTCTGAGTGTTGGTGTTTGGGGCCCTTTGTTGAATATAGCATGAATAGATAACAATTTAATGTTAGTAGTAATGCAACAACATGCTGAGGTGGGGTTTGAACCCGTGTCTCCAGCGCAACCTCACCAACAAAAACACCATGCGTTTAGCCATTTGTGCCACTGTGGCTCTTCCTCTGAGTGTTGGTGTTTGGGGCACTTTGTTGAATATAGCATCAATAGATAACAATTTAATGTTAGTAGTAATGCAACAACATGCTGAGGTGGGGTTTGAACCCGTGTCTCCAGCGCAACCTCACCAACAAAAACACCATGCATTTAGCCATTTGTGCCACTGTGGCTCTTCCTCTGAGTGTTGGTGTTTGGGGCCCTTTGTTGAATATAGCATGAATAGATAACAATTTAATGTTAGTAGTAATGCAACAACATGCTGAGGTGGGGTTTGAACCCGTGTCTCCAGCGCAACCTCACCAACAAAAACACCATGCGTTTAGCCATTTGTGCCACTGTGGCTTTTACTCTGAGTGTTGGTGTTTGGGGCCCTTTGTTGAATATAGCATCAATAGATAATGATTTAATGTTAGTAGTAATGCAACAACATGCTGAGGTGGGGTTTGAACCCGTGTCTCCAGCGCAACCTCACCAACAAAAACACCATGCATTTAGCCATTTGTGCCACTGTGGCTCTTCCTCTGAGTGTTGGTGTTTGGGGCACTTTGTTGAATATAGCATCAATAGATAACGATTTAATGTTAGTAGTAACGCAACAACATGCTGAGGTGAGGTTTGAACCCGTGTCTCCAGCGCAACCTCACCAACAAAAACACCATGCATTTAGCCATTTGTGCCACTGTGGCTCTTCCTCTGAGTGTTGGTGTTTGGGGCCCTTTGTTGAATATAGCATGAATAGATAACAATTTAATGTTAGTAGTAATGCAACAACATGCTGAGGTGGGGTTTGAACCCGTGTCTCCAGCGCAACCTCACCAACAAAAACACCATGCGTTTAGCCATTTGCGCCACTGTGGCTTTTACTCTGAGTGTTGGTGTTTGGGGCACTTTGTTGAATATAGCATGAATAGATAATGATTTAATGTTAGTAGTAATGCAACAACATGCTGAGGTGGGGTTTGAACCCGTGTCTCCAGCGCAACCTCACCAACAAAAACACCATGCATTTAGCCATTTGTGCCACTGTGGCTCTTCCTCTGAGTGTTGGTGTTTGGGGCACTTTGTTGAATATAGCATCAATAGATAATGATTTAATGTTAGTAGTAATGCAACAACATGCTAAGGTGGGGTTTGAACCCGTGTCTCCAGCGCAACCTCACCAACAAAAACACCATGCATTTAGCCATTTGTGCCACTGTGGCTCTTCCTCTGAGTGTTGGTGTTTGGGGCACTTTGTTGAATATAGCATCAATAGATAATGATTTAATGTTAGTAGTAACGCAACAACATGCTGAGGTGGGGTTTGAACCCGTGTCTCCAGCGAAACCTCACCAACAAAAACACCATGCGTTTAGCCATTTGTGCCACTGTGGCTCTTCCTCTGAGTGTTGGTGTTTGGGGCCCTTTGTTGAATATAGCATCAATAGATAACAATTTAATGTTAGTAGTAATGCAACAACATGCTGAGGTGGGGTTTGAACCCGTGTCTCCAGCGCAACCTCACCAACAAAAACACCATGCATTTAGCCATTTGTGCCACTGTGGCTCTTCCTCTGAGTGTTGGTGTTTGGGGCCCTTTGTTGAATATAGCATCAATAGATAACAATTTAATGTTAGTAGTAATGCAACAACATGCTGAGGTGGGGTTTGAACCCGTGTCTCCAGCGCAACCTCACCAACAAAAACACCATGCATTTAGCCATTTGTGCCACTGTGGCTCTTCCTCTGAGTGTTGGTGTTTGGGGCCCTTTGTTGAATATAGCATCAATAGATAACAATTTAATGTTAGTAGTAATGCAACAACATGCTGAGGTGGGGTTTGAACCCGTGTCTCCAGCGAAACCTCACCAACAAAAACACCATGCGTTTAGCCATTTGTGCCACTGTGGCTCTTCCTCTGAGTGTTGGTGTTTGGGGCCCTTTGTTGAATATAGCATCAATAGATAACAATTTAATGTTAGTAGTAATGCAACAACATGCTGAGGTGGGGTTTGAACCCGTGTCTCCAGCGCAACCTCACCAACAAAAACACCATGCATTTAGCCATTTGTGCCACTGTGGCTCTTCCTCTGAGTGTTGGTGTTTGGGGCCCTTTGTTGAATATAGCATCAATAGATAATGATTTAATGTTAGTAGTAACGCAACAACATGCTGAGGTGGGGTTTGAACCCGTGTCTCCAGCGAAACCTCACCAACAAAAACACCATGCGTTTAGCCATTTGTGCCACTGTGGCTCTTCCTCTGAGTGTTGGTGTTTGGGGCCCTTTGTTGAATATAGCATCAATAGATAACAATTTAATGTTAGTAGTAACGCAACAACATGCTGAGGTGGGGTTTGAACCCGTGTCTCCAGCGCAACCTCACCAACAAAAACACCATGCATTTAGCCATTTGTGCCACTGTGGCTCTTCCTCTGAGTGTTGGTGTTTGGGGCCCTTTGTTGAATATAGCATGAATAGATAACAATTTAATGTTAGTAGTAATGCAACAACATGCTGAGGTGGGGTTTGAACCCGTGTCTCCAGCGCAACCTCACCAACAAAAACACCATGCGTTTAGCCATTTGTGCCACTGTGGCTCTTCCTCTGAGTGTTGGTGTTTGGGGCACTTTGTTGAATATAGCATCAATAGATAACAATTTAATGTTAGTAGTAATGCAACAACATGCTGAGGTGGGGTTTGAACCCGTGTCTCCAGCGCAACCTCACCAACAAAAACACCATGCATTTAGCCATTTGTGCCACTGTGGCTCTTCCTCTGAGTGTTGGTGTTTGGGGCCCTTTGTTGAATATAGCATGAATAGATAACAATTTAATGTTAGTAGTAATGCAACAACATGCTGAGGTGGGGTTTGAACCCGTGTCTCCAGCGCAACCTCACCAACAAAAACACCATGCGTTTAGCCATTTGTGCCACTGTGGCTTTTACTCTGAGTGTTGGTGTTTGGGGCCCTTTGTTGAATATAGCATCAATAGATAATGATTTAATGTTAGTAGTAATGCAACAACATGCTGAGGTGGGGTTTGAACCCGTGTCTCCAGCGCAACCTCACCAACAAAAACACCATGCATTTAGCCATTTGTGCCACTGTGGCTCTTCCTCTGAGTGTTGGTGTTTGGGGCACTTTGTTGAATATAGCATCAATAGATAACGATTTAATGTTAGTAGTAACGCAACAACATGCTGAGGTGAGGTTTGAACCCGTGTCTCCAGCGCAACCTCACCAACAAAAACACCATGCATTTAGCCATTTGTGCCACTGTGGCTCTTCCTCTGAGTGTTGGTGTTTGGGGCCCTTTGTTGAATATAGCATGAATAGATAACAATTTAATGTTAGTAGTAATGCAACAACATGCTGAGGTGGGGTTTGAACCCGTGTCTCCAGCGCAACCTCACCAACAAAAACACCATGCGTTTAGCCATTTGCGCCACTGTGGCTTTTACTCTGAGTGTTGGTGTTTGGGGCACTTTGTTGAATATAGCATGAATAGATAATGATTTAATGTTAGTAGTAATGCAACAACATGCTGAGGTGGGGTTTGAACCCGTGTCTCCAGCGCAACCTCACCAACAAAAACACCATGCATTTAGCCATTTGTGCCACTGTGGCTCTTCCTCTGAGTGTTGGTGTTTGGGGCACTTTGTTGAATATAGCATCAATAGATAATGATTTAATGTTAGTAGTAATGCAACAACATGCTAAGGTGGGGTTTGAACCCGTGTCTCCAGCGCAACCTCACCAACAAAAACACCATGCATTTAGCCATTTGTGCCACTGTGGCTCTTCCTCTGAGTGTTGGTGTTTGGGGCACTTTGTTGAATATAGCATCAATAGATAATGATTTAATGTTAGTAGTAACGCAACAACATGCTGAGGTGGGGTTTGAACCCGTGTCTCCAGCGAAACCTCACCAACAAAAACACCATGCGTTTAGCCATTTGTGCCACTGTGGCTCTTCCTCTGAGTGTTGGTGTTTGGGGCCCTTTGTTGAATATAGCATCAATAGATAACAATTTAATGTTAGTAGTAATGCAACAACATGCTGAGGTGGGGTTTGAACCCGTGTCTCCAGCGCAACCTCACCAACAAAAACACCATGCATTTAGCCATTTGTGCCACTGTGGCTCTTCCTCTGAGTGTTGGTGTTTGGGGCCCTTTGTTGAATATAGCATCAATAGATAACAATTTAATGTTAGTAGTAATGCAACAACATGCTGAGGTGGGGTTTGAACCCGTGTCTCCAGCGCAACCTCACCAACAAAAACACCATGCATTTAGCCATTTGTGCCACTGTGGCTCTTCCTCTGAGTGTTGGTGTTTGGGGCCCTTTGTTGAATATAGCATCAATAGATAACAATTTAATGTTAGTAGTAATGCAACAACATGCTGAGGTGGGGTTTGAACCCGTGTCTCCAGCGAAACCTCACCAACAAAAACACCATGCGTTTAGCCATTTGTGCCACTGTGGCTCTTCCTCTGAGTGTTGGTGTTTGGGGCCCTTTGTTGAATATAGCATCAATAGATAACAATTTAATGTTAGTAGTAATGCAACAACATGCTGAGGTGGGGTTTGAACCCGTGTCTCCAGCGCAACCTCACCAACAAAAACACCATGCATTTAGCCATTTGTGCCACTGTGGCTCTTCCTCTGAGTGTTGGTGTTTGGGGCCCTTTGTTGAATATAGCATCAATAGATAATGATTTAATGTTAGTAGTAACGCAACAACATGCTGAGGTGGGGTTTGAACCCGTGTCTCCAGCGAAACCTCACCAACAAAAACACCATGCGTTTAGCCATTTGTGCCACTGTGGCTCTTCCTCTGAGTGTTGGTGTTTGGGGCCCTTTGTTGAATATAGCATCAATAGATAACAATTTAATGTTAGTAGTAACGCAACAACATGCTGAGGTGGGGTTTGAACCCGTGTCTCCAGCGCAACCTCACCAACAAAAACACCATGCATTTAGCCATTTGTGCCACTGTGGCTCTTCCTCTGAGTGTTGGTGTTTGGGGCCCTTTGTTGAATATAGCATGAATAGATAACAATTTAATGTTAGTAGTAATGCAACAACATGCTGAGGTGGGGTTTGAACCCGTGTCTCCAGCGCAACCTCACCAACAAAAACACCATGCGTTTAGCCATTTGTGCCACTGTGGCTCTTCCTCTGAGTGTTGGTGTTTGGGGCACTTTGTTGAATATAGCATCAATAGATAACAATTTAATGTTAGTAGTAATGCAACAACATGCTGAGGTGGGGTTTGAACCCGTGTCTCCAGCGCAACCTCACCAACAAAAACACCATGCATTTAGCCATTTGTGCCACTGTGGCTCTTCCTCTGAGTGTTGGTGTTTGGGGCCCTTTGTTGAATATAGCATCAATAGATAACAATTTAATGTTAGTAGTAATGCAACAACATGCTGAGGTGGGGTTTGAACCCGTGTCTCCAGCGCAACCTCACCAACAAAAACACCATGCATTTAGCCATTTGTGTCACTGTGGCTCTTCCTCTGAGTGTTGGTGTTTGGGGCCCTTTGTTGAATATAGCATCAATAGATAACAATTTAATGTTAGTAGTAATGCAACAACATGCTGAGGTGGGGTTTGAACCCGTGTCTCCAGCGCAACCTCACCAACAAAAACACCATGCATTTAGCCATTTGTGCCACTGTGGCTCTTCCTCAGAGTGTTGGTGTTTGGGGCCCTTTGTTGAATATAGCATCAATAGATAACAATTTAATGTTAGTAGTAATGCAACAACATGCTGAGGTGGGGTTTGAACCCGTGTCTCCAGCGCAACCTCACCAACAAAAACACCATGCATTTAGCCATTTGTGCCACTGTGGCTCTTCCTCTGAGTGTTGGTGTTTGGGGCCCTTTGTTGAATATAGCATCAATAGATAACAATTTAATGTTAGTAGTAATGCAACAACATGCTGAGGTGGGGTTTGAACCCGTGTCTCCAGCGCAACCTCACCAACAAAAACACCATGCATTTAGCCATTTGTGCCACTGTGGCTCTTCCTCTGAGTGTTGGTGTTTGGGGCCCTTTGTTGAATATAGCATCAATAGATAACAATTTAATGTTAGTAGTAATGCAACAACATGCTGAGGTGGGGTTTGAACCCGTGTCTCCAGCGCAACCTCACCAACAAAAACACCATGCATTTAGCCATTTGTGCCACTGTGGCTCTTCCTCTGAGTGTTGGTGTTTGGGGCCCTTTGTTGAATATAGCATCAATAGATAACAATTTAATGTTAGTAGTAATGCAACAACATGCTGAGGTGGGGTTTGAACCCGTGTCTCCAGCGCAACCTCACCAACAAAAACACCATGCATTTAGCCATTTGTGCCACTGTGGCTCTTCCTCTGAGTGTTGGTGTTTGGGGCCCTTTGTTGAATATAGCATCAATAGATAATGATTTAATGTTAGTAGTAATGCAACAACATGCTGAGGTGGGGTTTGAACCCGTGTCTCCAGCGCAACCTCACCAACAAAAACACCATGCATTTAGCCACTTGTGCCACTGTGGCTTTTACTCTGAGTGTTGGTGTTTGGGGCACTTTGTTGAATATAGCATCAATAGATAACAATTTAATGTTAGTAGTAATGCAACAACATGCTGAGGTGGGGTTTGAACCCGTGTCTCCAGCGCAGCCTCACCAACAAAAACACCATGCGTTTAGCCATTTGTGCCACTGTGGCTCTTCCTCTGTGTGTTGGTGTTTGGGGCACTTTGTTGAATATAGCATCAATAGATAACAATTTAATGTTAGTAGTAATGCAACAACATGCTGAGGTGGGGTTTGAACCCGTGTCTCCAGCACAACCTCACCAACAAAAACACCATGCATTTTGCCACTTGTGCCACTGTGACTTTTACTCTGAGTGTTGGTGTTTGGGGCACTTTGTTGAATATAGCATCAATAGATAACAATTTAATGTTAGTAGTAATGCTGAGTTGAGGTTTGAACCCGTGTCTCCAGCGCAACCTCACCAACCAAAAAAACTTGCATTTACTCACTTGCACCACTGTGCCTTTCACTCTGTGTGGTGCCGTTTAGGGCACTTTGTTGAATATATACATAATACTGAATATATAATATATATAATACTATTGAGGTGGGGTTTGAACCCAAGCCTTTGTCACAGCCCAATCTGCAGTCAACGTGTGTTTAGCCACTGCACCATCATGGCTCTCACACTGATTGTTGATGTTTGAGCAATTTTGTTCAATATAATACAATTTTGAGCTTTAACTTTGGCAATAATAGGATTTGAACCCAAGTCTTCATGATAAAAACGCAACACTTTACCTCCTGTGCCACTGATTTTGACGAGTATTGAGAGGGTTTTTGATGGGTTTTATTGGAAACTCTGTTTTATATGATTAAAAACTCTTAGTACCTGTGGGATTTGAACACAAACTTTCATGTGGGAGAGACAGACAATTATCCTCTGAACCACAGAATACATGCTGATATTTTAGTGTTTTTTATGGTCTTTTATGCACTTTATATACTGACAAGCATCATGAAGCTTCAAAATTTTTATGAATCTTTTTTTTTGAATCAGTGTTTCAAAGTGAGCATCAAACTGGCCAAGTCATGTGATTTCAGAAAACGAGGTGTCTTTATGTCATACTGTTTTGCAACATTTGGACATTTCTGTGGTTCGCCACTAGGGGGTTCGTGAAGACAAGCGCCAATGTTAAATACATGGTTTCAACTGATCTGGGTCAGTTTTATATTTAGGTTCAGTTTTAATGACAAACACAGTTGTGTATAATGGAGACTGATAGTTAATTGTCTTTCAGTTAGTCAAATACTGATTAGTCAAATACCTCCTAAAACCACAAACTACAAATTATTAAAATTACACAGTTTGTACATACACTTAATATTTAATAGTATTTAATGATTTGTAAATTACATTTAATTAATTACACTTAAATTGAAATATATAGGGTGTCTTTGCACTTCTTTTGGCTGTTTTCTCATTGCATTTACACCATTTTGACCAGCAGGTGTCAGCAGGTTTCCCATCACTTTCCACAGCTGGAGGATCCCACAGGTTTCATCAATGCATATCCATTCAGAGCAAGGTAGTGGGATATATTGTGCCATCCTGTAATGGGAATGAATGTTGGGACGTTTTTTATCTAAAAATAAATTTACTACATAATTTCTGTTAATCTTGCACAATGTGTGATATGAATATGATGATTCATCTAAACTTGTCATGTTTATTTTAAGTTTCAATTATTTCTTGAAGTAATAATTAGGGTCATGCAGTATTGTTTTCTATGAATGAATACCAGGACAAACAGATAACATGGTTTGGAAACGGCTCTCTAGCCAGGCGCTCCTCTTCCTTTCATTCCTCAGAATTCCTTCTGTCTCTTTAATCCCGCTGGTGTCGTCAATCATTACTGCAGATATACTTCATGTCCACAAGGAGGAGCTGTCAAATGTGCCGCATATGCTGCATGAATCTGCAAATACTCATAAACAAACCATTCAAAGAGGACTGGAATGTCTTTTGTTCCTTTATTTGTGTTTGTATTTCAGCCATATGACTTTTAGTTCAACACATCAGACATTTTTACCCTTCCACATCCTGACAAAATCAAAGATTTACTTTAAAATATATAAGATTAAACATTTCTGTGGTCTCACTACAGATTGCTAAGAGTTTTTATCATATAAAACAGTTTACAATAAAATCCATCTCAACTCACCAGAGTCAGTGGCACAGGAAGACCTGAGTTCTAATATCATGGGTTCCCTCTCCCCAAAAAACCCCAATGCAGTTTAAACAACTTTGATTACATTATATAGACAGAGGTACTGGAGGAGAGTAATAACTACTTGAAATGGCTGCGAGTCTTTCATCTCACCGGTTTGTCTGAAAACAGAGTTAGAGAATCCCAGATACAAAACAACAGACAAATATTAAAAAAAAGCTCCATGAGCAAACTATGCACAATGATAAACTTAAATGTATAAACTAGTGGGGTGGGCTGTAACATATTTAGAAAGCATGTGTTTAACTGCATGTTAGACCCATCATACAGGTCATAATAGCAGGAACATTAAGCTCATAAATGTGCCATTAAGCAGCAAGAACCTCAGAGCTTCACACAACACCAACTATTGTGTCATGATAAACCAAAGCCCAGGAAGTCGAGGGCATCGACTGTTGAAGAGCTGAGTCAGAGAATCCCAGATCTACATAGCAACAGAAAAACATCATGAGAAAATGCTGCTCAATGAAAACCTCATTGTGTAAATTAGCAAAAACATCAGAGCTTCACAAAACACCAACTAACTCAAACATGAATCCAGAAGACTACAGTGACACTACAACATCAGCAGATAAAAAGCTCTACTGCTTATTATTCTACTTTATAAGCTTTATAGGAATCATCTCCTTAGATTCACATGATAAAGATCATGCAACAGCAGGGTTAAAGTTAGACTTTTAAACAGAGAATGACAGTGTCTGACAAACAAAGAGCAGCTTCACCCAAATAATCCAGCAAACAAATTAAAGCCCTGCTTTGACACATCAGAACAATGATACATCAATACAAACTTAAATTCAATGATGACTGCTATATAATGTGCGGTACTGACTTTACAAGAGAAAAGCACTTTTAAGTGGAAAGTGACTTACAGGTGAGTCTTGTGATATTCTTGATTCCTGCACTTTATTACAGTGTGTGTCGGTTGTTTTTGCAGATGAGCTGAAATATGTGCTGTTGAGTGACATGATGAGTCTGTCACTGAGCTGTCATCTGCAGGATCTGTACTTGAATGGCCTTAAAACTATCAGAAGGTGTTGTGACTACTGTCATCAGGTGTCATGTTGTTGACAACGTGAATCCCGCTTCCGCCGCCTAGTGGAGCGGATGGCAAACTGCACTGGTTTACCATCTGGTTTCTACCAGACAAATCGTATTGCCACCAAAAACAAACTGAAAATAACTTCAGGTTGGGTCATTGACTCAGTTCTTAGACTTCTAGCTTATCTTAACATTTTCAGACTCAAAAATCCCTGTTTATTACTTTAAATACAAGACAGCTGATCACCGGCTCCCTCCTGTGGCCAATAAATGTATCAACAGCATTAATAGATGAAATGCCTAACTCAAACTGGCCGTCTTTGGTGAGACGACAGAAATGTTTAATCGTATAGATTTTAAAGTAAATCTATGATTTTGTCAGGATCTGGAGCAGCAAATAAACTTGGAAACTACTAGTTAATTGACTCAGATCAGCTCTCAACTGGAAGGGTAAGACAGATAAAATGTCTGATGTGTTGAACGAAGAAAGTCACATGGCCGAAATACAAACACAAAGGAACAAACGACATTACAGTTACTCTTTGAATGGTTTGTTTATGAGTAAAGAAGATATTTGAATCTTTTGATTCAACGTGATCTTTATTATTATTTTTTTTATTCACAATTAAACAACGTTTTCGTTGTGTTGGTATTTTTAGATTCAAGCAGCATATGCGGCACATTTGACAGCTCCTCCTTGTGGACATGAAGTATATCTGCATTAATGATTGACACCAGCGGGATTAAAGAGACGGAAGGAATTTTGAGGAATGAAAGGAAGAGGAGCGCCTGGCTAGAGAGCCGTTTCCAAACCGTTATCTGTTTGTCCTGGTATTGTTTGTCCAACGTTGATTCTCATTACAGGAAGGCACAATATATCCCACTCTTGCTCTGAATGAGTTGATAAAGCTGAGATACGCATTGATGAAGCCTGTGGGATCCTCCAGCTGTGGAAAGTGATGGGAGAACCTGAGCTTTATGAAACTGAATCAAATGAACCGATTGCTTTGCAAGAATGATTCACTGTTTCGAAGCGCTCTAAACACCACACGCTAGTGACACCTGCAGGACAAAATACAGTAAATGCAACGAGAAGACATCTAAACCATGTGTAATGATACATTACCATTAAAGTGTCATTTAGTGATTGTAGTCTACAAATAATTAAATACAACTATATATGAAGAGTATGTACAAACTTTGTAATTTTATTGATTTATAGTTTGTGGTTTAGGAGGTTTTGTCTAACCAGGCCAATTAAATATTATCACTCTCCATTTTTATGCTATACACATTTGTATTTGTCATTAAAACTGAACCTGAATATAAAACTGACCCAGATCAGTTGAAACCATTAAGCATTGGTTCATGGGTTCACCTGATGGTCATGAACCACCTAGTGGTGAACCACAGAAATGTCCAAATGTTTCGAAACAGTATATGACATGAAGAAAGAAACCTTGTTTTAAATCACAATACTTGGCCAGTTTGATGCTTGCTTTGAAACACTGATTTGAAACAAAAGATTCATGAAAATTTTCAGCTTCACAATGCTTGTCAGTATATCAAGCAAAGTGCATAAAGACCCTAAAACAAACAATTCATCAGCACGTATTCTATGGCTCAGAGGATAAATGTCTGTCTCTTCTACATGAGAGTTTGGGTTCAAATCCCACAGGTGCTAAGAGATTTTATTCATATAAAACAGAGTTTCCAACAAAACCCATCCCAAACCCTCTCAAAATTGCTCAGAGTCAGTGGCACATGAGGTAAAGTGTTGTGATTTCATCAAGAAGACCTGGGTTCAAATCCCATTATTGCTGAAGTTAAAGCTTACAAATTGTATTATATTCAATAAAATGGCCCAAACGTCAACACCCAGTGTGAGAGCCATGATGGTGTAGTGGCTAAACAGATGTTGACTGCATATTGGACTATGATAAAGGCTTGGGTTCAAACCCCTCCTCAGCAGGTTACATGTATGTGATAACTCATGCAGCAGCACTTTAACTGGTTTATTGGAAAATCCCAGCTCACATACAGGTGAAATATAAGTTCCTGCACATGTCCAGACAAGAGATCTGTGGCTCACAGGTTAAGAGCGCTGCCTCGTGGTTTCAGAGGTTGCTGGTTTGAGTCCAGCCAGATCTCAGTGATATGAAGGTGTGGCGTGAGTGAGAAGGTACAGGGGATCATGGGGCTTCAGCTTGATGTCTAGCAGTGGTTATGCTTTTGCCTGAAAAAATTTTTAAAAAATGCTATAAATAAAAAAAATTAGAAGCCTTACATGTATGTGAGCAGACGTCCATCGTTACAGCCAATGTCTGTCCACACGTCCCAGAGCTCTGCTTCTGTTGATAGAGTGTAATGGTCCAAACACATCCCTTATTCTGCAGGGCAAAGATATAAATCAACAAAGACGTTACTCCATATTCTATATATACATTACATTTATAAAAGCACAAAGAATCTTCATTTACAAATTTATCACCCCCCCCCCAAAAAAAAAAAACTATTTAAATATGCAATTTAAATAACTGATTAAATTATGATTAATAACATACATTATATAGACATAGCTTTGACTTTGTGCTACAGGAGGAGAGTAATAACTCAAAAAGTCTTGAAAAGTCTTTCATCTCACCGGTTTCTCTGAAAAACCAAAGCCCAGGAAGCCGAGGGCAATGACTTTGTTGAAAAGTTGAGTCAGAGAATCCCAGATCTACAAAACAACAGAAAAAGATTAAAAAAACATCATGAGAAAATGCTGCTCAATGAAAACCTCATTGTGTAAATTAACAAAAACATCAGAGCTTCACAAAACATCAACTAACTCTATTAACAAACATGAATCCAGCAGACTATTACCTACAGTGACACTACAACATCAGCAGATAAAAAGCTCTACTGCTTATTATTCTACTTTATAAGCTTTAAAGGAATCATCTCCTTAGATTCACATGATAAAGACCATGCAACAACAGGGTTAAAGTTAGACTTTTAAACAGAGAATGACAGTGTCTGACAAAGAGCAGCTTCACCCAAATAATCCAGCAAACAAATTAAAGCCCTGCTTTGACACATCAGAACAATGATACATCAATACAAACTTAAATTTAAATTCAAATGATGACTGCTATATAATGTGCGGTACTGACTTTACAAGAGAAAAGCACTTTTAAGTGTAAAGTGACTTACAGGTGAGTCTTGTGATATTCTTGATTCCTGCACTTTATTACAGTGTGTGTCGGTTGTTTTTGCAGATGAGCTGTTGAGTGACATGATGAGTCTGTCACTGAGCTGTCATCTGCAGGATCTGTACTTGAATGGCCTTAAAACTATCAGAAGGTGTTGTGACTACTGTCATCAGGTGTCATGTTGTTGACAAGAATCCAAAGGTATCGTGCTGAACGTGAATCCCGCTTCCGCCGCCTAGTGGAGCGGATGGCAAACTGCACTGGTTTACCATCTGGTTTCTACCAGACAAATCGTATTACCACCAAAAACAAACTGAAAATAACTTCAGGTTGGGTCGTTCACTCAGTTCTTAGACTTCTAGCTTATCTTAACATTTTCAGAATCAAAAAACCCTATTTATTACTTTAAATACAAGACAGCTGATCACCGGCTCCCTCCTGTGGCCAATAAATGTATCAACAGCATTAATAGATGAAATGCCTAACTCAAACTGGCCGTCTTTGGTAAGACAACAGAAATGTTTAATCTTCTAGATTTTAAAGTAAATCTATGATTTTGTCAGGATCTGGAGCAGCAAATAAACTTGGAAACTAGTTAATAGACAGATCAGCTCTCAACTGGAAGGGTAAGACAGATAAAATGTCTGATGTGTTGAACGAAGAAAGTCACATGGCCGAAATACAAACACAAATAAAGGAACAAACGACATTACAGTTACTCTTTGAATGGTTTGTTTATGAGTAAAGAAGATATTTGAATCTTTTGATTCAACGTGATCTTTATTATTTTTTTTATTCACAATTAAACAACGTTTTCGTTATTGTGTTGGTATTTGCAGATTCAAGCAGCATATGCGGCACATTTGACAGCTCCTCCTTGTGGACATGAAGTATATCTGCATTAATGATTGACACCAGCGGGATTAAAGAGACGGAAGGAATTTTGAGGAATGAAAGGAAGAGGAGCGCCTGGCTAGAGAGCCGTTTCCAAACCGTTATCTGTTTGTCCTGGTATTGTTTGTCCAACGTTGATTCTCATTACAGGAAGGCACAATATATCCCACTCTTGCTCTGAATGAGTTGATAAAGCTGAGATACGCATTGATGAAGACTGTGGGATCCTCCAGCTGTGGAAAGTGATGGGAGAACCTGAGCTTTATGAAACTGAATCAAATGAGCCGATTATTTGTAAGAATGATTCACTGTTTCGAAGCGCTCTAAACACCACACGCTAGTGACACCTGCTGGACAAAATACAGTAAATGCAACGAGAAGACATCTAAACCATGTGTAATGATACATTACCATTAAAGTGTCATTTAGTGATTGTAGTCTACAAATAATTAAATACAACTATATATGAAGACTATGTACAAACTTTGTAATTTTATTAATTTGTAGTTTGTGGTTTAGGAGGTTTTGTCTAACCAGGCCAATTAAATCACTCTCCATTTTTATGTTACACACATTTTTGTTTGTCATTAAAACTGAGCCTGAATATAAAACTGACCCAGATCAGTTGAAACCATGTATTAAGCACTGGTTCATGAGTTCACCTGATGGTCACGAACCACCTAGTGGTGAACCACAGAAATGTCCAAATGTTTTGAAACAGTATATGACTGTTTGAAATCACATGACTTGACAAGATGCTTGCTTTGAAACACTGATTCAAAACAAAAGACTCGTGAAAATTTTCAGCTTCACAATGCTTGTCAGTATATCAAGCAAAGTGCATAAAAGACCCTAAAACACACTAAAATGTCAGCACATATTCTGTGGCTCAGAGGATAATCGTCTGTCTCCTCTACATGAGAGTTTGGGTTCAAATCCCACAGGTGCTAAAAGATTTTAATCATATAAAACAGAGTTTCCAACAAAACCCATCCAAAACCCTCTCAAAATTGCTCAGAGTCAGTGGCACATGAGGTAAAGTGTTGTGATTTCATCAAGAAGACATGGGTTCAAATCCCATTATTGCTGAAGTTAAAGCTCACAAATTGTATTATATTCAATAAAATGGCCCAAACGTCAACACCCAGTGTGAGAGCCATGATGGTGTAGTGGCTAAACAGACGTTGACTGCAGATTGGGCTATGATAAAGGCTTGGGTTCAAACCCCACCTCAGCAGGTTACATGTATGTGAGAACTCATGCAGCAGCACTTTAACTGGTTTATTGGAAAATCCCAGCTCACATACAGGTGAAATATAAGTTCCCGCACATGTCCAAACATGAGATCTGTGGCTCACAGGTTAAGAGCGCTGCCTCATGGGTTCAGAGGTTGCTGGTTCAAGTCCAGCCAGATCTCAGCGATATGAAGGTGTGGTGTGAGTGAGAAGGTGCAGGGGATCACGGGGTTCCCCCTACGCTCCAGCACAATGTCCAGCAGGGGTTATGCTTTTACCTGAAAAAACTTTAATTAGCTGAGTATAAAAAAAAAAAAAAAAAAAAAAAAAAAAAGAAAGAAAGAAAATAAATAAATAAATAAAGAAGCCTTACCCATCCATGAGCAGATGACCATCATTACAGCCAATGTCTGTCCACACATCTCTGGGTGTAACGGTCCAAACACATCTCTTATTCTGTAGGGCAAAGACATATCAACAAATACGTTACTCCATATTGTACTAGTAGGATTAAACTTCAGCTTTAGGAAGCAGCTAACATGTTAAAGACATATCTTTGTTTGCATGAAGTTTAGTGAAAAAATAGAGCTCACTGATTGGCTCTGATATTTTTAAACAGAACAAGTTGAATTTTAGTCTTTAGAGCCTTTAAATCTGCAGTGATTGCAAGTGTTTGTTTTAAACTTGTTAGGTTAAAGTATATTTTACCTATTGTAATTATAGGTAAATCAATTAAAAACAGTTTTAATAAACATTCTCAGACTGATTCTGGGATGACTTTGTTTAAAACCTTTTCAAGGGTGTCAGCAGAATGACACAATATTACACTCCAAAGAGCATGAAAAGTGAGGTTTAAGACTGAAAATGGTCTCAAAAATCATCTAGTCTATTAACAGAGTGTCACCATTAGAGATGCTCCAGTATGTTTTATGTAGCATAATTTCACAAACCTAAAGTAAGACCATTCTGCTTTAAGTCTTGAAATTATACAATCTAACTTCAAAAATAAATAAATAAATAAACTGCTCATACTACATGTGTGTAACATCTTATTTTGGATCGTCATTAAAATGCAGTGGTTGCCTCTAATTTCAAATGGCTACAGATATTTTTTGTTTAAGGCCAGTTTGGCCTGTAATAGAGCAAATAAAAGACAAATAAATTTGCTTAAAGGAAAAAAAATCGGAAACTGGTATCAGAATCAGCCCATTTGCTTGAAAAATCATCAGAATCGGACATGAAAAATCATGATCAGTATACCTAGTCACCGTAAGACTATTAGAAAACATGGATATTATTTTCATTATTATTATTAATAATACTATTGCATGTGCATTTATTTTGTCAATCAACTTTGTTTTTTATGAGCGCAGTCACATGTCTGTTAAATTGCTGAAACAGACGCGTCGAATGAGCGGTGCTTTACAACAGGTTACTTACTCATAGAAATAATCTTAGACGAGCTGTGCGTGATTATTGCTTGCTTCAGTATGTTTTTCTCTTTTTATCGCTCTGATTATTGTTTATGCATCATTTATATTAATGAAATGACGTGTAGTCCATCTGGATGCTAATGAGTGTTATTTATATAATAATTTCTATTCCCAAAAATAATGATGTTTAAACCCCTTTCACACACTAGAAAGCACCCCGTCTCTAATGCTTCTGAAATTGACTCTGGGGATGTCAGAATTTCACTCTTCTCTATTTTAGAAACATTTTGGACAGCTACACAGAGTGGGGTCATCCTTCTGGGTCACAGCAACAAATTACATAGGCATATTTCTTTTTTAAATCTTTTTTTTTTTCTTCTATGAAACAATTTCATTTTACAAAATTTTATTTAAAACTTCTCAGATGCTAATGTTTTTCAACATTGTACAAAAACTATCATGTCACAAATCTCCAGTTCCAGCACGTCCCAAAGGTGCTCTATTGGACTGAGATCTGGTGACTGTGGAGAGAACTCATTGTCATGTTCAAGAAACCAGTTTGAGATTATTTGAGCTTTGAGACATCATGTGTTATCCTGCTGGAAGTAGCCATCAGAAGACGGTACAATGTGGTCATAAAGGGATGGACATGGTCAGCAACAATACTCAGGTAGGCTGTGGTGTTTAAATGATGCTCAGTTGACCATATGCACGGTTACTTCCTGGTTTTCAAGAAGCCAGCTTGGCCATTTCCGGTGAACTGTTAGCTGTCATTCTGTACTCGCTGTACATCGACACAAAACCATCAATGGTTGACTTTTTAATGTTGTATTTATATTTTAATGCAGTTATCACACTTAACTTTCACCGAACCGCTCAAGATCCAGAAAGGTACTAAAAACATATTTAAAACAGTTCATGTGAGTACAGTGGTTCTACCTTAATATTATAAAGCGAGGAGAATACTTTGTGTGCCAAAAAAAAAGAAAAAAAAGACGACTTTTCAACAATATCTACTGATGGCCGATTTCAAATCATTTGTTTCGAATCAGTGATTCAGATCGCGTATAAAACTGCCAAACTGCTGAAACCACATGACTTTGGCACTCCAAACAACTGATTCGAAACAAAAGATTCGTAAAGCTTCGAAGCTTCATGAAGTAGTGTTTTGAAATCGTCCATCACTATTTATTGTTGAAAAGTTATTTTTTTGGCGCACAAAAAGTATTCTTGTCGCTTTATAATATTAGTCAGTTATAATATTATAGTCACATGAACTGTTTTAAATATGTTTTGAGTACCTTTCTGGATCTTAAGAAGTTCGGTGACATTGGTGGCAATAGAGGACTCACTGAACCATCGGATTTCATCAAAAATATCTTAATTTGTGTTCTGAAGATGAACGAAGGTCTTACGGGTGTAGAATGACATGAGGGTAAGTAATTAATGACAATTTTTATTTTTGGATGAACTAACCCTTTAAAGCTACCTCAGGACATTGAAGATACCGACACACTAACAAGTGACATTTCACGGTACGTTTTCCAGCTGGTTTATATTATTGCGGAAGTTCTAAAGAACGCTCTGTGCATATAGTCCATTGGTACTAAAGGGCCCAAAGTGTGCCAAGAAAATATCCTCCACACCACCAGCACGTGTTCACAACAGACCAAAGTGCTTTCTAAGATGTGAAAGATGGGTTTAGACATAAGCGTTATTTTGGGAACAAAAGTTATTATTATTATTATTATAAATAACACTCATTAGCATTCATATTGACTACACATCGTTTTATTAATAGGCCTATAAATGACGCTTAAACAATAATCAGAACGATAGAGCAAGCAGTATTCACGGAGCACGCTTACGTCTTATAGGCCTACGATGCAACTTTTTGTATGGAAGAAAACAAGAAGAAATGCACTTTCGGTAAGATACTGCCTAATAGATTTATCATTTATGCCGCGCAGCAATTTTCATTTGCACGTATCAGAGTATTATTACGAAGTACGAAGGCAGCTGACGTTAATGGAGGAATTTTGCAGCTTTACTGGCAAACTACAATTCCTGTTCATTAATAAGGTGAAAACCAGACCCGTTATAAACCCAAATACACTCGAATTAAGTACATGAATTGAAAAGTGTACTATCAAAGTAGTAATAAAGATGTTTGCCGTGGTAATGATGACAGTAGCGCACACAAAAGTAGTAGCTGTTCCGTGCTTCGGCACGGTTAGCGTTTACACTGCATGCGAACCGCGCTCGAGCCCAACCAACCGAACCGCGCTCTGGCCCTCCTCTTCCAGGCGGGTCAGGGACGGATAAACGAACCGCGCCCGTGCACACTTGTCAAACGAACCGGGCTTTGGGGGTCAAACGCGCTCGGGCACGGTTCAGAGCGCCTAGTGCGAGTACACCCAAGTAACCTGTTGTAAAGCACCACTGACTCGACGCATCAGTACACAAACACGCGACCGCGCTCGCCTCACGATAAGGTGCACGAGTTCTCTGCGAGACGCCCTAACCATAAATATCTATGCTTCTAATAACGTACTGATTCCATCACTGACGGATGCGCATAATCTTCAGGAACATTGACATTTCTCTGTTCTTGCTCTACTTCATCTGCCAGTTCATGCCTCGCTCCTCACAGCCTTGCTGCCGCCATGTTTCCAACACCTGGCCTTGCCTTGACGTAATGATTGACAGGGCGGGGCGAGGGCGGGGCGAGGGCGGGGCGGGGCGAGGGCGTGATCGGCTCGGAATGCATTTTCAAATCCACACTGAATTTTGCTATTTTCATTGCGGGACATTTAATGAAAATGCAATCGCAAATGTCTTAACTTGTGAGTGCAAATGCAATTAAGAAAAATAACATTTAAATGATCATTTTGCTACAATTTTTGCTTGAACATGTTCAACATATATAAACATTTCTGTTTAATTTTGCAACTTATAAAGTGTTAAATAATTATATGTTAAAATTAGTGTAGGAAATAGCAAATGTACATGTTATTATTGAATTTGAATGATTATTTTACTCCAAACATTGCACATATGGGTATGGAAAATGTAAATTTAAATACAGAAATTCATTACCATTTTACATATTGTTTTGCCATTTTGCATATTACATTTCAAATTTGAAAATTGCTACACGGGTGCTTCCCATAGACTGTAAAAAAATATATAGACATAGTGTCTGTGACGTCACCCGTAGGTTTCTGAAGGGCATTTTTGAAGCCTAAAGTGGGCCGCTGCCATCTTGGCAGCGCGTCACTCCCGTATAACTAAAAAATAAGCAAAGAGGCGGGATGTGGTTGGAACTGAGGTGCCCGGTTGCTGAAAGTAAGCTCAGGCAAAGGAGCTATCTATCTAAAATATTAATAAGATAACAAATCATATCATTTGAAAGTTCTAAAGGTTTACTGTCAATCTACAGTGTCTGTTTTACAATATAGATGCTCTAGCAACAAGACTTCATACCTTTGTGATGAAATAGCGATCGCGAGATGAATCTAATCTGTCGCACTTGCAGTGTTGCCAATTTTGTCACTAGATTTAGTGACTTCCCTGCCCCTTTTGAGACTTTTTTTAAAAGTTTAGGGCCAAATCTAGCAACTTCTTGGACAAACATTATCTAGATTCTTATTTTGCCCACTGATCTATATTAATGTTTATGTAGATCAATGAATTTGCCATTATAATGTAATCTAGTGACATTTAGCTACCAGTTTTAGCTACTTTTAATTGAAAGCAGTTGACAACACTGCGCACTTGGGTAAAATGTCCATGAGCGTCCATTGAAAAACATCCAACAGCACTTTTTGTCCACAAAAGCATTATATCCATGAAATATTGATATATTGTCCATTGTTTGCATCACATTTCTTCTGAACGATCTGCTCTCCATCATCGTTCTTCAAGAAATTATGCAACCTGAGCAGCGTTTATGTTGTAAAACTGTATACGATTGTATTGGACTCATTTGTTTGTCACAAACAAATGAGCCCGTGTCCAAAGTATAATTTTTCAAAATAGTGCAGCAGTTTTAGTTATAATATCCAAGTAGTGCTGTCGGATTTTGTGGTGTCTTGAGAGGCATATTCTCCAGCCATTGTCACTGTATCAAATCTGGCAGACAAAACTTTTAGCTAATGCCAAGACGATCCAACAACGTGTCTTCTGTTTATCTTCTGCATCTGTCTCTAACATTAACCGCACAGCAAGCCATATTATTTGATAATTATATGAAATAATCCCAATAAAAAGCACAAACACGGCAGAGATTCCAAGTCCAGCGGCTGTAATCCTCATAGCCATAGAGATTATGCTGATAGAGTGGTATTTTTAAGTTCTTTGAGGTGCTTTACTGATATAGCAATGCAATGTAAAAAATATGAAATTTGTAATTGCGTTTTTATAGTTAGGCCTATTATTTAGGAATAGAAATTTGGAATAATAAACAGAACATAAATTACATAAAAGTACAAAATAGAACTATATTGGTGGTTGCTGTTGTTTTCTTTGAAGTGTAAGTAATGTTAATTTAACCTGAAAAATATGTTAACATTAGGTGTAACTGGAACAATGCCATTGGTTACTCCATGTTGTACTAGTATGAATGCAAGTGTCTATCACTTTCATACCACTTTTAAATATTGAAAACCTTGACCAAGACAAGACCAAGACTTTGGGGGGTTGAGACCAAGACAAGACCAAGACCAAGGCGAGACTGAGTCAAGACCAAGACCAGGGGCCTGTACCATGATGGTAGTTGAACAAACTCAGGGTTATAGGATTAGTTTCAAGTTGACAAAACCAAACCACTCCAATCTGGCTTTGTTGGTACCATGATGCTGATCATCAACTTTATCTATCAACTCAGGCTTTGAACCTGAGTTTGTGGAGCGCGTGCACATGAATGCGTGACATCAGTGGTGAACATATATATATATATATATATATATATTAATATTAATTTAAACTAAATGCTTAATAATAACTGTTAAACTAAAATTGCTTGTGTGTAATGGATTAATATTAATATAGATCATAAAATAATTCTAATTATCATTAAAGCCAGACAATTTCATCTTTAAATATTTGTTTTTACTATATAGTGACCTTTAATTTGGAGGAAGTGAAACCGGGGGCGTGACTTTATTGCGTTGGATGTGTCAGTATCACTTTGCTCACATCTGATTGGTCCAATTTCAGTTTGATCTCTTATCCAGAACATAACCTGCCCCGGAGCAGGTTAGCTGTGGAGCGTAAGTTACTTTGGTGATTAACACTGCTAAAAGCCAAGTCACTTTCATGGTACCTAAAACCCAGGATTGGCGCAAACTAATCTGAAACTTACCTGGCTAGCCAGTGAATCCGACTTCATGGTACAGGCCCCAGACTAGCACTTCTCAAATTCATCTGAAAGTCTTACTGCCTAAGAAATGTCTTATTTTTAATCAATAATTACATGTAGAATAATAAGACACTATATAGAGGTGTTACCAATCAATTGATATCACTAACAACAACAAATTAATCTTTATGCGGCAGAGGTGGAACAGAAGTTGCATCTGAATTGGTACAATTACAAATGCATAAATAATGTTGAGATTAATGTTTTGAAAATAAAATTTTGTTTATTTAACATTGGTAAAAAAAATCAATATCACGTTGATGAATTGTGCTCATATTTGTGAAAACAGCCTTCTTTCTTGTGATATTGCTTAATTATTGCTTATGTTATATAAATATCAAGATCTTATACAAGTACTTTTTTGCAATCATATCTTTAATTTTGTGGGCATTTGTATTAATTTTGGTGACATTTTTGACACAATCCCTTGTTAATTTCTGACCCGGCACAACAGTAACAAAATAAATGAAATTAGAGATAAGTTATTAATTGCATTTGAGGCAGGAGGTTTTACATCCAATCACATTAATGTTAACAAAGAAATCAGACAATGCAACGGTAATTTAGCGATATCCCCGCAGTTGTGGTCTTGAAAGTCCTTTTAGTCTGAAACCAAGACAAGACCGAGACCAAATGTGGCTGAGGCCAAGACCTTCAAAACAATGGTCTTAAGACTGGTCTCAAGTACTACAACACTAGGCTAAACTAAAAGATAGAGGAAAAGCAGTTTAACACACCTGGGTTTCTGCCAGAAGACTTGAAGAGCTACAGTGTCTCCATAGTCATGGGACTGGATGTTGATCTGCTCAATGACGCAAATGAGCAGCCAGAGTCTCAACCCAAGGAGGTCTATATTACATGGTAAACATACATATTTTAAAGACAGTTATTTAATGCTGTAAACGCTGACATAAGTCAGAAAAATCTAAATTTTTGAAATGAAACAGTTTAAAAGTTTATTGAAACTTTAGATTTATTTGGTGCAGTTGTTGATATTTATATGGCCAAAAAGTAAGCTGCAATTCTGATAGCTTGTAATGTAAATCAATAAGATCTTTACTTAGGCTACATAAAATGCATATAAATATCAGTTGTCACTCTATATTTCCCAATAATATGTCTTAGTATGATGATATTTAAATGCTTGATCGAGTTATCAATTGTAGTTGTCACCGTGGAGCAAAACATGCAATACAACGATAATTGAAAGATGTGCAAATATTCCTGTCGTCGTTTAATGCATATACTTAATGTCCACAAGAGGGAGCTGTCAAATGTCCAGTATAAAACAAAACATTGAGTCCTGCGAATTGTACTGACACAACAACAAAACGTTATTTGTTAACAAAAACGATAAAGATAACGTTAAATCAGAAGCTTAAAACATTTACTTTACTAATAAACAAATCACTCAAAAAGAGTCTTGATCTCTTGTCCTGTATTTTATGTGTTTGTATTTCGGCCCTGTGACTTTCAGTTCAACACATCAGACATTTTATCTGTCTTACCCTTCCAGCTGAGAGCTGATCTGTGTCAATTAACTAGTAGATTCTAAATTTATCTGCTGGTCCAGATCCTGACAAAATCATGGATTTGGTTTAAAATATATATAAGATTAAAAATGTGTATTCTCTCATCAACGACTCGCAACTGACACTTCCTGTTTGGCGGTTCAAACGGTGCAGTTTGCCATCCGCTCCACTAAGCGGGTTTTACTTAAGCATGACACCTTTGGATTCTTCTTGTCAACAACATGATGCTGAGACCTGATGACAGTCGCCAAAACACGTTCTGGTCGTTTTAAGGTCATTAAAGTACAAATCCTGCAGATGACAGCTCAGTGACAGACTCATAATGTCACTCAATAGCACATATTTCAGCTCATCTGCAAAAACAACCGACACACACTGTAATAAAGTACAGGAGGAATCCAGACTTACCTGTAAGTCACTTTGCGTTTCTCTGAAGTCACTATATTATACTATGTACGTATTTAAGTCATTAATGTTTTATCGATGTATGCATTTATCTGATATGTCAAAGCAGGACATAATATGTTTATGTTTAGTATTTGGGTGATGCTGCTCTTTGGTAGACACTGTCATTATAGTCTAATCCTTAAAGGACTAACTTGTCTTTGACCATGTCTGAAGGCAATATGTTCCATTTATGTTACTATGTTTCCTTTGTTACTTGGTAAAAATAAAAGCTTGAGAACCAGATGAATGTGTGTTGTGGGGTAGTAAATACTTACCTGTCATTGACATCAGTATTTACTACTCTACAACACACATTCTTCCTGTCATCTTGGTTGAGGGAGAGATTGTAAAACACAGAGACAGACTGAAGGCCATAACCTCAACTTCAACACCACGTGAGTCCCATAGAATTCATTCGACATTGAAAGATGAAGCACTTATTAAGTGAACATTCACATAGTTGAGTGCAGAAGTGTGAAGCACGACATAGCATCAGGCAATACGGTGTGAAAAAACACTCAGCAATGGGAGGGTTGGTTTTATGAGTGTTATATTTAGTTTGGTGGCTTGTAAGACAGTAGGTAATAGCGTCATTACAGCTAAACATTACATGATTTGTAGTCTGGAGGAGCTGACGCTAGTTGCTGAATGTCAGAGCTTGTATGATCTGCACAAATTCAGTTTTTTTAGCTTCAGGCTATGATTCCATCCTGTCTGGGCATATTAAACATGCTTGATATTTTGAGCTGATTTTAGAAAACACATATATTATTTGTCATATGTCCCCTAGGCACATGTTATATGTAAGTTTGTTGTTTTTGGTACGATTTGAAAATCTGGTAGTGTGTGATCCTCAGTCGTTCAGTGTAGTATGCCCTGTATTTTTCTGTAACAGTTGGCAAGTATATGATGCCTTGTGTTTTAAAATAATTAATATCAACACATATAATATGCCACATATTTTACTACAATTATGGTTACTACGATTATGAGCTTAATCACATCAATTTGATCAGTGTATTGTTTACATGAGGTAAGGTTTAATTGCAATATTGCCTCGGTCTCATTATAATCGTATTATGAGGGTGCATGTTAACAGTCATTGATACTGCTTTACTGAAGTATAATATTCTCTTGCTGTATTTATTTCACATTGTAGTTTTAGCATTATCTAGACATTATAGTGTGATTTTTGGACCACCGCTAGATCCACTTAATCCACCCTCGGTTTGTCCTGCTCTACTGGCGAGTGTGTATGTCACTTGACGTATGAATATTTAAAAAAAAATTAGAAGCTAATTTTTTTTTTTTTTTTCAAACTGTGTGCATATGTTTTCTCTTTAAATGTTACAAAATAACTTTTCTTTTTGTGGGAAGTTGATGGTCTAGTGGTCAGAGCTCATGGTCTGAAAGCTATACCTAATGGAGGAGACCAGGGTTCAAACCCCCCTTCTGCTGTTGATTTAAAATGGGTTTTTTTTTCCCAAAAAAAAATGTCTTATATTTTTTGTTTTGTAAGGTGGGATTTGAACCCAAGCCATATTGTAGCCTTGTCCGCAACCAACGTGTGTTTAGCCTTTAGTGCCATCATGGCTTTCACACTGAGTGCTGGTGTTTGGGGCACTTTGTTGGATTTAATGACAATTTAATGTTAGCAATAGTGAGATTTGAACTCAGGACTCCAAGATGAAGATGCATCATTTTATCACCTGAGCCACTGAGCCTGAGTTGCTGATGAGAGTTTTGGGTGAAGTTTTATTGAGTGCTCTGAATTAAATAATAAAAAACATTAGCAGTCAAGGGGCTTGAACCTGTTTCTCCATTGCAACCTTATCATTAAGTAAGGTGTGTTTTACCACTGCGCCACTGTGGTTTATTTGAAACACATGCTAATTTAGGAGCTTTGTTCTATGTAATGGCAACAATTTAACTTAATCAGCAGTGGGGTTTGAACTCAGGACTCCAAGACTAAAGCGCAACGCATTATTCCCTGAACCACCGAGTCTGTGGAGACTAGTTTTGTTTTGGATGTAGTTTTATTGAAGTTTATTGTCATCAAAATAAAAGAAGCATTGGTAATTGTGGGATTTGAACCAAGATTTTTCACACACAGCAGGCAAGCAATCAACCACTCAGCCACAGATTTTGTGATGTTTGCACAGATTTTGTATTAGGTGATTTAGATTTTCAGTTCAGCTACAACAATGTTTAGAACAACAATTTAACACAAGCAATAGTGGGACTTGAACTCAGGACTCCCATATTATGACGCAACAATTTATGAACTGAGCCTGTGTGGTAAAGTGTTTTGGATGGAGTTTTATTGAAAGCATTGCTTTATGTGATAAAAGAAAGCAGTAATTGTGGGATTTGAACCAAGATTCTCACACACAGTAGGCAAACACTCAACCACTGCGCTACAGATTTTGTGAGGTTTTGTCAAGGTTTTATAAAGGGTGATTTAGATTTTCAGTTCAGCTACAACAATTATTAGAACAGCAATTTAACACAAGCAATAGTGGGATTTGAACTCAGGACTCTCATATTGTAACGCAACAACTTATGAACTGAGCCACTGAGCCTGCAGTGTTCAAATGTGTTTTGGATGGAGTTTTATTGAAAGCTTTGGTTTATGCAATGAAAAACATCAACAACTGTGGGATTTGAACCAAGATGTTCATGCACAATAGGCAAACGACCAGCCGCTGAGCCACGATTTTCACGACGTTTGTGAAGGTTTTTTAACAGGTGATTTAGATTTTCATTTCAGCTACAGCAATAATTAGAACAGCAATTTAACATAAGCAATAGTGGGATTTGAACTCGGGACTTCCGTATTGTAATACAACAACTTATGATCTGAGCCACTGAGCCTGCAGTGTTCAAGTGTGTTTTGGATGGAGTTTTATTGAAAGCTTTGGTTTATGCAATGAAAAACATCAACAATTGTGGGATTTGAACCAAGACGTTCATGCACAACAAGCAAGCAACCAGCCGCCGAGCCACGATTTTTGCGAGATTTGTCAAGGTTTTTTAATAGGTGATTTAGATTTTCATTTCAGCTACAACGATAATAAGAACAGCAATTTAACACAAGCAATAGTGGGATTTGAACTCGGGACTCTCATATTGTAACGCAACAACTTATGAACTGAGCCACTGAGCCTGCAGTGTTCAAATGTGTTTTGGATGGAGTTTTATTGAAAGCTTTGGTTTATGCAATGAAAAACATCAACAATTGTGGGATTTGAACCAAGATGTTCATGCACAATAGGCAAACGACCAGCCACTGAGCCACGATTTTCGCAACGTTTGTGAAGGTTTTTTAACAGGTGATTTAGATTTTCAGTTCAGCTACAGGAATTATTAGAACAGCAATTTAACACAAGCAATAATGGGATTTGAACTCGGGACTCTCATATTGTAACACAACAACTTATGAACTGAGCCACTGAGCCTGCAGTGTTCAAAAGCGTTTTGGATGGAGTTTTATTGAAAGCTTTGGTTTATGCAATGAAAAACATCAACAATTGTGGGATTTGAACCAAGATGTTCATGCACAATAGGCAAACGACCAGCCACTGAGCCACGATTTTCGCTATTTTTGTGAAGGTTTTTTAACAGGTGATTTAGATTTTCATTTCAGCTACAACAATAATTAAAACAGCAATTTAACACAAGCAATAGTGGGATTTGAACTCGGGACTCTCATATTGTAACGCAACAACTTATGATCTGAGCCACTGAGCCTGCAGTGTTCAAGCATGTTTTGGATAGAGTTTTATTGAAAGCATTGCTTTATGTGATAAAAGAAAGCAGTAATTGTGGGATTTGAACCAAGATTCTCACACACAGTAGGCAAACACTCAACCACTGCGCTACAGATTTTGTGAGGTTTTGTCAAGGTTTTATAAAGGGTGATTTAGATTTTCAGTTCAGCTACAACAATTATTAGAACAGCAATTTAACACAAGCAATAGTGGGATTTGAACTCGGGACTCTCATATTGTAATGCAACAACTTATGAACTGAGCCACTGAGCCTGCAGTGTTCAAATGTGTTTTGGATGGAGTTTTATTGAAAGCTTTGGTTTATGCAATGAAAAACATCAACAATTGTGGGATTTGAACCAAGATGTTCATGCACAATAGGCAAACGACCAGCCACTGAGCCACGATTTTCGCAACGTTTGTGAAGGTTTTTTAACAGGTGATTTAGATTTTCAGTTCAGCTACAGGAATTATTAGAACAGCAATTTAACACAAGCAATAATGGGATTTGAACTCGGGACTCTCATATTGTAACGCAACAACTTATGAACTGAGCCACTGAGCCTGCAGTGTTCAAATGTGTTTTGGATGGAGTTTTATTGAAAGCTTTGGTTTATACGATGAAAAACACCAACAATTGTGGGATTTGAACTCGGGACTCCCATATTGTAACGCAATACCTTATGAACTGAGCCACTGAGTCTGTGGAGTTTAAGCGTTTTTTGGATGGGGTTTTATTGAAAGCTTTGCTTTATGTGATACAAGAAAACATCAATAATTGTGGGATTTGAACCAAGATTTTCACACACCATAGGCAAACAATCATCCACTGAGCCACAGATTTTTGTGGCATTTGCCAAGGTTTTTTAAAAGGTGATTTAGATTTTCAGTTCAGCTACAACAATGATTAGAACAGCAATTCACCACAAGCAATAGGTGGCTTGAACTCAGGACTCCCGCATTGAATCACAACAACTTATGAACTGAACCACTGAGCCTGCAGTGCTCAAATGTGTTTTGGATGGAGTTTTATTGAAAGCTTTGGTTTATGCGATGAAAAACACCAACAATTGTGGGATTTGAACCAAGATGTTTTTGCACAATAGGCAAATGACCAGCCGCTGAGCCACTACTTTTGTGACATCTGTCAAGGTTTTTTAACAGATGATTTAGATTTTCAGTTCAGCTGCAGCAATAATTAGAACAGCAATTTGACACAAGCAATAGTGGGGCTTAAACTCAGAACTCCAAGCATTAAACACAATGTTTTATTTCCTAAGCTTAAGGAGTGAAAGTGTGTTTTGAACTGAGCTTTACTGAGAACTTTATTTTATATGATGAAAAAAAATTGCTATTGTGGGATTTGCAAGACAGTGCAACAATGTCTATGTTAAAACCACAATGTCAATGTTCATGAACTGAAATAATGAAGTACTGTATCAAATGTACAAACAACCACAAAAATGGTAATTAAGAACTTGGAAAATTCTGTCAAACTCAAACTGATAGCACATACATAATGTGAGTAAATAACATCACTTGTTTAATCAAATAAAGTTTTTGTGTAAAAAGAGTACATCAAACCAGCCTGGAAGTTTCTAGTAATCACAAAGACCTTGATTAACTGCTTCAGGTGTTTTTTAATTAGGGCTGGAGCTAAACTCAGGAAAGTGGGATTAGGCACTTCTGCTAAATGTACAGATTCTGCAGATGTCAGCTCAGTAACAAATTCACTCATGTTAGTCAACAGCACATATTTCAGCGAACAAATCCGACTCGCTGTGATAAAGTGCAGGAATTTAAGATGTCACACGACTCACCTGTGAAATGTCTTTCCCATACAGTGTATTTCTCCTGTAAGAATGCTAGCAGTATCTAGCAGTCATTCCTTTGTGTATTCAAATCATTATTTAAGTGTGTGATGATGTGTAATTCTGATATAACCATTTCATATTCTGTGATGGTTTAATACAGATTTTGTTTATATTCTGCTCTATTGCTTTTATCCCTGTTAGTCCTTTAGAAGAACAAACAAATTAGTCGTTGCATTACTTTTATAATCTTTGAATGAATCATCCTATAATGTTCATATTATAAAGTACAATAATAATCATGGGTTTTCACTTTGTTGTTGTAGTCTTATTGTTGATAATAATTTACTGTCTTACAAGCCACGAAATAAAACATGTCATTACAACTAAATTTATTCCAAAGACTTCAATATTTAAATATACAAAATAATATCTTTCCACTACAGAATATGAGATGTTTGGACCGTTACACTCAGCCATCCAGAGATGGTTATATAATTATAAAATTATATTAAAAACGAAGGCTGATTGATTACGTGGCATCTGATAAGTGCATCCTTGCTTTTGAGAAGCAGCCATCGAGTCAGTAAATTGAACCGGACAACCGGAGGATTATGCTCGAGTCGTTCAATTGAGGTGGTTCTTTTTAAAGAACCAGTCAACTGTTCATTACACAAAGCTAGTCGTATGGCTTCTGTAGAATTCTAATAGATGAATTGACTGCTTTTTGGAACTTGCATTATGATTATTAAATCTAATGTGTGCTCAACATGAAGGAAAACATGGCCCTCAGGTTACGCTAAATATCAATTTTTATTCTTAAAAACCATACACGATACTCGACAAGTTTAAAATGTAAGTTGAATCACGATATCCATTTACATTGCGCAAGATAAACAGACATGATCTTTTATTTCCAAACGTTAAGATTAAAAAAAAAAAAAACAGATCCTTAAAACAGATGGATAAACATTCATTCCCATTATAGGAAGACGCTATAGAAAAAAAGTTATGGATTGTTTTAATATATCTGCTCTAAATTGCAAACTCAAGCATTTTTTTTTATTTAATAAACATGAAAAAAAAGAAATAACTTACTCAATTAAAAAAAAAAAAAAAAGTGCAGTTGCAATGACTGAACCAATCCGAATCCCTTTCTCCTGTTTTTCTTCCTGTCTTCTCCTTTATTACACCCTTAAATGAACGAGTGGAGAGAAGCAACAGTCTGAACTGGAACCCGCTGCCAAAAAAGTAAGTCTACTCCTAAACATTACAAAAACACAAAACATTAGTATTTTGACCATAAGTTTCATGCTATAAGCCACCCTGAGTATTATATTACTTGGAGAACCAATCACGACCCTTGTTTTAAGAGTTCCCCTCCCCGCCCCCCCATGAATATAATTTATGTAAAATCCCTGTAGGTCTGGTTCAGCAGGTTGAGATGTTCTCATTTCCGCATAAAAAATACAATTTATTTATATGGTCTGTATCAAAACGTTCCTTGGGAATCTGAAATAAAGTACCCTGTGCTGTGATACCAGTGTTATACGCATGTTTTTTTGAAAATTCTTCATGTTGATTCCTTTGTGTTTCCAGTACTTCAGGTCTTAAATATATTCTACAAACAATTGCAATATTTTCTTAACTGACAGCAATCTTTATGGAATATGAAGGAGACAGAAAAAAAAAAAAAAAAAAAAAAAAAAAAAAGTACAAACTTTTCATTTTCATATTACCAACAAACCAAAACACTTAAGGAAATTATTTTTCAAAAAACAAAAACATGAAACAAATTTTGAAAACAATTCACTCTTTTTCCTTCCTTTATTTTTCCTTTTGACCGAGACAACAATGTACTACCTAAAAGACAATCTTAAGTTAAAATTCTTTACTTTTTAAATCATTGCATCCTTTTCAATTCAATTTTTTGTTTTTTTTTTTTTTTTTTTCAGCCTGAGTAAACAAACTTATGATACATTGGCAGGAACTTAAATGTCATTGTTTAACTGACTGTGGACCATTTCAAATAGTTAAATCACAGATGCATTCATTCTTTAAAGGCTGACCTGGTGCGGCCTCCACTTCAAAATCACACCGTTAAAAGTGTGAAGACTTCAGCCATTTCACACAATTCAACTTCCAAATGAGAATGAGACATGGAATATTGAAACTTGAAAAATTGAATATGAAAAACAAAAACAAAACTAACAACTTTAAGGGGTGAAATAGTAAGTATGAGAGGAGATGTATGGACAGAGATCCTCGTCTACGGCTCTCTCTCGTCACCAGTCCAATGAAAAAACCTCCCATGGACCTCAATACCTTCTCTGCTATACAAGCCTTAGTGTTTTCTATTTGGCTAGAAGGTTCTATGTATCTACAAATATATAACAAATAAAACTTGCAGGCAAAAATAGTTTGGTTTCCATAGAAACACCCTTTTTTTCCTGAAAATACAGCAGTATCTGAAATATTTCTCTTATTTCAATTGTCCCCATTTCTCTGCATCAGGAAGCTCTTCCACCAACAAACAGAAGAAAAAAAAAGTATCTACAAACTTTGTAAACAGACCTGTGTCTTCCAAAAAACATAAATAATTCAAAATATTAACAGCCAAATGATGCAGAAATCAGTGTTTGAATAAGCAAAGGGCAAAAAAGAACAAAATGTACAACACCATCCAGATAAAGAGAAGCAAAAGCTAAGAGCTAAGCTCCCGAGAGATCCTTGGCTCCGCCCCTCTCATCCAATGAGTTCTCCGGGCTTTAGTCTCTGCGGAGACGAGCAGGTGTTGAGTGTCGTACCGAGGGGCGGAGCTGATCAAAGGGACGTCTCTAGGCTGTGCATGGGGCTCCCGGGAGTTGAGGGTGTGGCTGGCTTGCTGGGATCCAGGAAGAGGTGAATGCCGCTGTCTACGGCGTTATTGTTCTGATTGGGCGAGGGTGGGGGAGGAGGCGTGGGTGTGGCGTTTCTCTTAGTGGGGGCGTCGTCCTCCGCGTCCGTGTCATCGATGAGGGGGATGTGGGGTTCTGAGTCCTCTATCCGGAACTCCGGATGGGTCATGAAGTTGTGGATGGAGCTGCGAGACTCTGGCTTCTCCAGGCCCTCATAGGGCGACAGCGAGCTGCGGAATGCATTCACCACTCGGATCTGTGGGAGAACGGGACGTGAAGTCAGCCTTGCCGCTCTCAGAGATCTACCTCTCATTTGCACACACGTACACAACAGGCATACAAATTCAAACATCACTTCTTTTTTTTTTTTTTTTTTTTTTTTTTTTTAAGTAAAAAGTTAAACCAAAGGTCAAATGGACTGGTTTTAATTGATGAGTGGAGAGCAGTGAGGTTAGCGCACCAAAACCGTCTGAGAGAGAGTGTGTGAGCGGTCAAATGTCGTGCAACTTAGAGAGAGAGAGGACGAAACTCTTGAAAACCTGATGCTTGTGTTACGGTGAGCTTATCCTCTGACCGAGGGACAGAAAATCCTCTTTTCTCAGGATTGAGAAGTAACAGATGTACCAAACTGGAAAAAACTTAGGCGTCTTCTCAGTTGTAAATCACAGATAGCCAATTATTCAAAATGCAAATGAGAGAGAGAGAGAAAGAGAACAGAAGAAAGAGGACAAGGTAACCCCAGAGGACACAGCTCAACACATGAGGTTAATATTTTTGGGCATGCTTTTATTGGTGGGGAGGGATCGATCACTTATTATGTTGTGAAGTAGAGACGCAATACTTTAAAGCAGCCAAGCAAGATTAAGCTAACCAGCACAAGTAAATTCACAAACGGTCTAGAGACTGGACCCATGCAGAGCAGCGCTACCTTGTGTTTCAACAGAGGTAAACCTTTGAGTATAGCCCATGACACATTTCACAGAATCTAAGGAGGAATATGCGGCAGTCAGTGTGGTAGCGTTTCAAACTCAGTTTCCCAATGTCCAATATCCATTTCATTAGCAAGACTAAAACAAAAGACGGTTTTAAACAAAAGTGCCCTAAACAGAGAAAAAGGGTTTGTGGACAGCCAGGACCTGATGAAAGATGGAAATATTGATGTGGTTAGAATTGTGCTGAAAGACAAACAGAAACGACATGATTCCACCAGCTTTTCCTCCAGTCTCCAGATCTTCCCTGTAAAATAACAAAGTTACATAAAAAAGACAGACAGAGAGAGAAAGAGAATGATAAAACTGGCACTGAGTACAGTATGAGAGAGTGTGAGAAAGAAGAAACCGTGTTGAGTACGGACAGTAACGCCAAGAATGAGTGAACGAGCAAAAACTGACACCACAGGAAAGGTGACGAACAGCAGAGAGAGGAGAGGAAGTTCACTTGTGGCTAAACTACAGCACAACATCCAGTATCTCATTTGTTAACAGACGATCCTACAGAAACCCGAAATACTTACCAGAACGACTCCTTTAAAATGCCCCGCAAACCCATTCACAAGACCAATTTGGTGTGATTGGTCGGGTTATCAGTGTGACCATGGGCGTATACTCAAAACATTTACACGCAGAATACTAAGAGCCTGGAGAGCACGCGCAGGGCTGCAGACACACCAGACGGTATTAGACAACGACTCTTCATTGGTGAAACCCAGCCAAAGCCATCAAACACAGACACAGATACCTCAACCTTAACACTTAAGATATACAGCCGTTAACATTGAGAAGCAATGTGGAAGATGTTTCGAGATACAATTCTTTTCGAACAAGAGAGCGAGAGAGAAGGAAGGACATTAGGAGAAGAATGAAGACCGTTAGGCGAGAGGAGGAAATGTTAATTGTCATGCACTAATAAACACGCACTCACACCCGACAGTGGCAGAAGCGGTGTTGAAGGCAGTAGCAGGAGATAAGGCTACATGTGTAGGGCTAGAAACATTGGTTACATCGTGCTGTTGGCTGGTGCTGGAGGGCTGGCGCCTGACGGCCGCCTGAAAGGAAATTCCGCTCTGGAACGCACTCACTACATCCATCTGGAAGGAATCAGAGAGTGTGATAGGCCCAGAGAACGCACAGGAGAGAGAAAGACAGAGTCAGAGGAAGAAGTGAGAAAAGAGAAGGGATAGAGGAAGAAGGGCACCCATATAAAGAAGACAGAGACAGAGCAGCTGAGAGAGGAAAAAAAGGCACTGAATTAAAAGAACCTGACCTGACATTTGCCTTTAGCATTGATCGGCTTATTGCACTGATAAACTGCATTAATAAACCCTCTTCCACCAGTATAAGGTCACCATAAGTGGTGAATCGATTGGAGGGTGTACTAACACAAACCATAATCAGAGAAAGGGAAATAAAAATCGAAATTGATTAAGCAAGGCGGGCGTTTGGGCTCCTGAGCTTGGACAGTGGGGTCTGCGGAGTTGTGCTGTTTTTGAGAGGTTACCTGAGTCTGAATGCGGTTGAGGCCTCTGAACCAAAGGATCTGCCCTCTGCGGAGCTCTCGCTCAGCATGGTCGATTTCATCCAGGTCGTCCAGCTCCTCCAACTCCTCATCTGGGATTTCCTCCTTCTGCGTGCCGTGACCAGCAGTCTTCAGGAACTTCAGCCGACTCGTGGGGATCGAGGAAATGACCTGAATGAGAGCGTAGAAAGATATCAAGTGGCAGCAGGAAAAAAACAAAATTCTCTCAGTCAGGCAATTTAGTTCACTGCCATTAGGGGGCACTGCTCTATTACTTTTGAGGAGTTTGGATTGGTGCAACTTACAGGCTACAAGAAGCTGATTTCTATAATATAAGGAGGAATAGTCGGATGATGCTCACCTGTCCCCAGAGTAGACATCCAAAGCCCAAGAAGACACACCATAGCCACTGTTCAATGTTCAGCCCCACACAGCTGAATGGCTTTCCTCCAAACTGCACGATCACAATCTGAATGGGAAAGTTTTTTTTTTTTCTTCACTTATCGAGTTCATGACATTATGCTTTGATCACACTAGCGTTTTTAATTCAAAAATATCTCTTTATGTTTAAGTAGTCAATGTGCTTTGATTATGGGCCTTCATAAAGTGGACATACCTGAATAACAAAAGTCCCAAAGACGATGGAACAGAAGATCAAATTATTGAAAATGCCTTCAAAGACATTTCGCTCCCCATGGATCTTCCGTGCATTGATTTCATTAAATAGCTGCATCATCACAAAGGTGTTGAAGACGATGGTGTAGTGCTCAGAGGGGGGAGCGTGAAGAGGGGCATTACGCCCACTGTCAATGTCAAATATCTTCTCACCTGAAAGATGAGCAGAAAGTAAAAACATTGCAGTATGAGAAAGAATACTCTTGAAAGACATGGCTTTTCATGGCATCATAACATAATACAGGATATAACAGCAGTTACAATAAACAGGGTGCAGTCAAAACAATTCAGAATAACAATTGTTGGCTATTATTAATTATTTAAATTATTTTAATATCACAACCTGCAGGCTCCTCCATTTTCATGGACGTTTGCTTTATGCTATTAAAATGTGCTTGGCTTACTTCTAATCACTCTGTTGCCTGAACACGTGTTAGTTCTTACCAGCAAAGAGCAGAGTGAAGATGATGGTGAGCTGGTAGACCGCATGACCCAATATGTTCTTCATCATTGTCCTGGAGATGAGGGGTTTATTGCGGCCGTAAGGCTTCCTCAGCAGAAGAGATTCAGTGGGGGGTTCAGTGGCCAAGGCCAAAGAGGCAAATGTGTCCATAATCAGATTTACCCATAACATCTGTACAGCTTTCAAAGGAGAGTCCTGGGAGAGTGAGAGAGAACAGAAGGTGACGGTTCTGACCTCATTCACTGCTGCCACCTTCATAACATTCAAAAACACCCTCTCAGTTCTGCATTTGCATGAGTACTGCCTTTTTTGTATTTTGTGCACAGTTTTTCAGGAGAAATCTGTATAATTTTGCATAATTAAAGCTGCAGTCTGTAGTTTTGCCTCTTGTCGCCATCTCTGTTTGTCACCTGCAATTGCAGTTGTCTGTGGAATTATCATTTTTACGTGCATTGTGCCTCGGCGTGACTCTTTAGCGCGGATGAATCTATTGTTTGCTGTCAATCACCACATCGGTGTGGATACTGTACTTTGGAATCACAGATTGTAGTCTTGGAAGTATGACCAATATAAGAATTTTCAACGGAAAATGTCATCTGAACAAATAAGTATCATGTCTGCCACTTTTGTTCTGACTGAGGGAAAAAATGCATTACAGTATATCGCGCTGCCAAAGGTGAATAAATCTAACGATCGTTTAGCTCAGATCACATCAAACCGTGTAAATTATTATTATTGTTATACTTTCTCAAATTGTTAATGTTAACAACATCAGCATTGCGTGACTATGTGTATTTAGTGTGTATTAACGTTACCTATAGATCTAATCTCAAACATTTATTTGTCATACCATACAATCCGCCATCAAAATGATTATTTTGTGCAGGCGCTGTGAGGCTGTAAATGATCCATCTCACATGCGATATAACCTACTAGCTGGGACTCGTTTATAGACGTGATGCAATGACGCAGAGACAAACGATGACCTCCTCGAATTTCCCGTGGAAACCCACCAGTATCACCCAAATTATAAAACATTACAAGCTTACCATTGTGAATCGGGGTAAGGTAAGGAGATAGTTTTGAACACTGGCTGGTTATGTACATGCTGAAAATTTGATTTTGGATCATTTTTTTTAACCAAAAAAAGTTACGGACAGCAGCTTTAATTTAAACACTAGAATACCAAGCTGAAAAATAATCAGTTTCGACAAAATATTTAACACATAAAGCATAGAACTACATGAATGGCAGGTGCTGAAATTCTGGTGGATCTGCTCATTTACAATATCCAGGAAAAATTACATAGGAAACAAGCAGAACACCTGAGGCTGGAGGCCACATCCAGCCTTGGCTATTGACAGCAATGCAAAGCGCAAATGTGATCCTCCCATTCATTATGCAATAATACAGGACCTCAACTGCAATCAGCCTGACTATCATTCCATTTAACAGAGGAGAGCTGGCTCATTTTGGACTGGTGCTTTGCCTGTGGACAGCAGTGCCAGATCCCATGCTGACTGCCTGCAAGTCTTCATGCCTCAGACTAACAATTTCCAATCACTTCACACAGGATGGGTAGCAATCAGCTGCTTCCATCAGCCACCACGGTGCATCTGTTAAGACGCAATCCTTTACGCAGAACTGCACTATTTAGCTTAACAGCTCAGTCAGCCACAGCATTATTGTGCTTCATGGTAGAAGAGTTTTTTAGTGATACCTGTGTGATGCAAGCTCCAGTGAAGGCCACGATCACAGCCACCACATTGACGGTGAGCTGGAACTGGAGGAATTTTGAAATGCTGTCGTACACATTCCGCCCCCACATGACTGCCTTGACAATGCTGCTGAAGTTGTCGTCAGTGAGGATGATATCGGAGGCTTCTTTAGCCACGTCTGTGCCGGCAATGCCCTGAGAATAACAAGCACACTATATAAAAGCCATTCAAAATCATGATATAGTGCACAGACTCCTTATAGAATTTTTTTTTCTTTTCTTTCTGTAGCCCTGTCAGGTAGACCCACATACCATGGCAAACCCAACATCGGCCTTTTTTAAGGCAGGGCCATCATTGGTGCCATCTCCTGTTACAGCCACAACCTGCCTCTGTTCCACAACAGTGCTGTCAATTATACCTGAAGGAAAAGACATTTGTCAAGACAAACTACACAACATTACACAGCAGAATTACACTTTTTAAACAGAATTAATCGCTCATACTGTAGGAGCGAGTCTCTGAGCACCTTTGACTAGTGTATGCTTGTCGGTCGGCGAAGATCTCGCCAGCACCCGGAGTTTAGGCCATATTTTGTCAATCCGCTCTTGTTCAATCTGAAAAAAAAAAAAAAACCCAGAATCATATTATGAGCTTGTGAGCTTCTGTGTTTGTGTGAAAAGTCCTGCTGTGTGACTGTGCCTCTCACCTCTCCCTTTTCATTACGGATCCGGCGGTTGAACTCTTTGCCCTCAATGCAGAGGAAGTCATCTCCTACCTGCAGGATGCCACATTTAGTTGCTATAGCGCGGGCAGTGTTAAGGTTGTCCCCGGTGACCATACGCACTGTGATTCCAGCACGCTGGCACTTTTTAATGGCATCAGGGACCTGAGCAGGAAAAAAATAAGTGAGCATGACCGATTATTATCTGACTAGTTTTGCACGATATACCGGTAGTAGAAAGGTATCGTGATACCCTGCTATTAAAAGCGGTACGATATTAAATTTTATTAGTAACGGTACTTTAAGAATGACAGGATTCTAAAAAAATCCGTATTTCTTAATTTGCTTCGATGTATGACAGCAGGAGTCAAGACATCTGTGCAGAGATCTGTTTCCACTATCTGCAGGGAGTAAAATATATCTGCGCAGTGCATGACTCTAAAGAAAGCAACAAAGAAACACACATAGACAGGCGCGATCACAGCTTCAGGTCTCTTTCACGGATTATTGCCCTTGAATGGTCAAAAACATCAAAAATGCACATCCTGGTGAGTATTCACTAAACATAGTCGACCGAGTTGGGTATGTCTTTACTAGTGAACAAAACAGGAATCTGGATGTGTTCCAGTGTAATTGTACATTTGGTATACTAAACTGGTAAAATGGAACAACTAATTTTGTACTTAATGCACTTTAATTGTGCGGAAGTAGTGCGGAGGTCCAACTAAAGATATACTGAAGTATATTTGATTGTGCTAAAGTGGAACTATTGCAAGTATATTTAAAGTGTACCTAAAACACTTTAAATATCTTGCATTTAAAGACTGATATTATACAATGATCATACAATCCTTATTAATAGTGATATTAAAACACTTTTTAGGCATAATATTAAAAAATTTACATTGTGCAATAAAGAAATGCTCCAAATAAAGTTTAATTATAATTTTTTATCAGTAAGTCTTAAGTGATGTCAATAAATGTGTTAATTAATTTGAAGTATACTTGGTATGAAATAAATATATCTATATGCTAGGGACATCTATATGCCATCACAATATTCCTTTTTCTGTTACTGCTCTCATTAAAAAAAATACAATTACTCATGTTACATGTAGAATTTTAGCCTTAAATTTAATGTCTTTAATGTAAACAAGAAATATTTTAGAAAAAATTATATTTTAGTTAGAATTATTGTGCCCCTATTATATCGTGCTCCGTCTGTTTGTCGCGCATACACATGCTGGTGCCAACTTGCTTCCTGTCAGGACAAGCCTTTATGCAAAATGGAAATACTTGTGTGACTTTCTAAAATTTACACATAAGGATATAACCATAAAATGTAAGTCATGTGCTGAAGTAAACAAGGAAAACTTGTTACAAATGGCTAAGGCTTGTACCTCTGGTCTGACTGGGTCTTCAATGCCAACGATACACACACAGGTGAGCCTGCTGAGGATTTCGTTCTCATTATCCCAGTCTGGTTCTCCTTCAGAAACAGGGAAGTCCCTGTAAGCCAGGCAGATGGTTCTCAGGCCCTCAGAGGCCATAGGCTCGATCACTCTCTTCACCATGTCATCTCGGTCTCTGGGCCGGAAAACCTTTGCCTCACCCGTCGCTGTCAGGATTTTAAAACACCTGGGTGAGGAGAAAGCAGGTAAGATATTGCAGATACACAACAGCACATAGCAACTAAGCTATCCAAGTAATTTCTCTGGGGAAATCTATCAGTAACACAGCCTAGGGGCTTTGGAGGGGGAGGTGAAGCTTTTGATCTGCCAATCAAGTTTGCAGACACACCTCTCACACACTCTTTAAGAAAAGCTCTAGAATACTACAATGTTTTACTCATCCTATAAGATGCAAAGAAGTGAACTGGTGCCAAGCCATTAACAATGACCAAACCAAGCATTTATGATTGAGCATGGCATACTTCTTCAGCAGAATCTCGGAGGCTCCTTTGCTGAACATCCGGAAGCTTCCGTCAGCATTCTTTAGCACGGTGCTCATGGATTTCCTGACGGAGTTAAAGGTGTAGACTTTGTAAAGCTTCTCTTCAGGGATTTCGTTGCGGATTGCTTGATAGTCTTTTTTCAAGTCCATGGTAAAGCCCAGCAAGGCACATTCAGTTTTGTTGCCCACCTGACGATTCAGGCCTCCCTCCTTCTCAGGGGGCTGGACGAAAAGATAAACTAGTTAAAAATCGTAAAAACTGTAATATGCTTTAAAACATCTTTCAAAAGGTTTTTAATTGAAACTGCGCAAATCAATATTAGTAAATACTGCATTATGATATACTGTTAACTTAATTTCAGTCATTCCTAAGGGGTACTTAAAGCTTATAAAATAATCTGTTTAGTATTATTTATATGCTATTATTATTATCATTATTATTATTATTTCAAATTAGCTTTTATTTTTATATTTTCAACTTTAAGTTTAATCATTTTACTATGTTTTTTGTCATTTTTGTCATTTTAGGTTTAAATCGAGTCATTATTGACTGACAATGTGTAGATAAAAATGCTCAATCAAAAAATCTAATTTAATGAAAATAACAACTGAAAAAAAAAAAATAATAATAATAATTTTATGGGCATTGTTTGTTTAGGGACTCACCATGATTTTGGTGGTGTAAGCGCAGTTTACACTGATGCCCACTGTGAGCAGGTCCATAATGCTGGCAGGAATGACATCAGGCTCAGGGACTTTCTTGTAGTGCTTGTCAGCGATACTGACCTGAACAACTTTCATCCGGTTCATAGTCAGAGTCCCTGTCTTATCCGAACAGATGGCTGTGGCATTGCCCATGGTTTCACAGGCATCAAGATGCCTCACCAAATTATTGTCTTTCATCATTTTCTGAAATACAGCATCAAAGTAAAACAATGAAAAAATTGGGTTGGTAGGGGTGGGGGAGGTGATAAACAGATTGATAAACAATAAACAGATTGAGCGCAAGATTAAACAGGAAAGTCCACTAATCCCCAATTAAATGGCAGAAATCCAGGGAAGTAATATTACTGTAACAGCAACAAGGGGTGGGTAATAAATGCAAAGCGATATGTGAAAAGAGATGGCAAATCATGATTATTAGATCAGCATATACTGTACATTGTCAGAACAAATGGCTAACGTCACACCTCTAAGATGGCCAATAAAGACACGTCATGAAAACCATGAACATTTAAACAGAAGATGTAGGGTCATACTTTGACAGAGTAAGCCAGTGAGATGGTTACAGCCAGCGGAAGACCCTCAGGGACGGCCACCACCAGCACAGTCACACCGATGATAAAGAACTTAACAAAAAACTGGATGTAGATGGGCGTGCATTCTTTTTCCCAAGGAAGTCCCTGGACCCAGAAAGTGTCCACTACGAAAAGCACCACCAAGATGATCACTGTGATGGCTGACATCACCAGACCTGCACAGAGACACATACATTAACACCTCTAAACCCCATGCTGCACATATCTGACGTCCCAGCAAAAACCATTACCACTGTGAGATTGACTGTTAGGCTTCGAGACCTCACAAAGTCGCTTGACAAATGCAGTTTTCTGTTGTGTGTTGACATATGTCCAATTGAAACCAGAAGTTTGTTGAGACATCCATTTTTAAATAGCCAACAGGCTTTAGTTATGTCACAGCCATGAAACTATTGCTAGTCAGTTGAGGAAGGTTTTAAGGCCCGTTCACACCAAGAACAATAACTATAAAGATAACCATAAAGATATGGTTCTAAAAATCATTCTAAATATAAAAGAATAGCCCTGTCCACACCACAGGTATAATGATATAGAGAAACGATATCGTTAGGATCACTTTAAGATCACTTTTTTTCCCAGCTGTTGACCGATAAAACACTGACAGCCAATCAGAATTAATTCTAATTTAAGGGCTTGCGCATTTAAAATGTCAGCCGACATTGCGGAGAAGCTAAAGGGTTAGTTCACCCAAAAATGAAAATTCTGTCATTAACTACTCATGTCATTAACTGTCGTTCTACACCCGTAAGACCTTCATTCATCTTCGGAACACAAATTAAGATATTTTTGATGAAATCTGATGGCTCAATGAGGCCTCTATTGAGAGTAAAGCCACCGGACCTCTCAAGGTCCATAAAACTAAAGGTACTAAAAACATATTTAAAACAGTTCATGCGAGTTCAGTGGTTCTACCTTATTATAATAAAGCGACAAGAATACTTTTTGTGCGCCAAAAAAACAAAATAATGACTTTTCAACAAGATCTACTGATGGCCGATTTCAAAGCACTGCTTTGGAGCTTTACGAATCGAATCAGTGATTTGGAGTGCCAAAGTCACATTATTTCAGCAGTTTAGCCGTTTGATAGGAGATCCGAATCACTGACTCGAAACAAAAGATTCGTAAAAAAACTGTTGAAATCGGCCATCACGAGATATTGTTGAAAAAATTCGTTATTTTGTTTTTTTGGCGCACAAACAGTATTCTCATCGCTTTATAATATTAAGGTTGAACCACTGAACTCACATGAACTGTTTTAAATATATTTTTAGTACATTTATGGATCTTGAGAGGTTTGGTGGCTTTGCTCTCAATAGTTGCCTCACTGAGCCACTGCATTTCATCAAAAATATCTTAATTTGAGTTCAGTAGATGAATGAAGGCCTTACGGGTGTAGAACGACATGAGGGTGAGTAATAAATTACATTATTTTCATTTTTGGGTGAACTAAACCACCACTGTTTGACAAGTCAAACCCCCTTTTCAAGGATACTTTAAAGAAAATGGATATATGGAAAACAAACGGTCACACCCTCGGAATAAACAGTGAGAAGTATTAACGATGAGATCATTATGCCAGGCTAGCAAACAGTGTAAATCACCTCAGGTATCCAGTGCTAGTTTCAACAACATTGTCTTGCTGCCTTTGAAGTTGCAGTGAAAAAGACTAGGCATTGTTTTTATTCCACTATATTGACATCAGTTAAATTCTGTTAGATTAGATAGATTACACTAGCTATTCACTCGAAACATAGCATGCGGAGTACATTTGCTGGTTAAAGCCGTGTAAATGCAACAAGCACATTAAAAACATGTTGTACACACTTTGAAACCACAGCGCATGAACTTAAAATAAACACACCGTTATCGTTTGTTGGTGTGGACACAAATATAGCTTTATATTCTTGGTGTGAATGGGCCTTGAGGGGGTGGGATTTTTTCCATTCTTAAAAGCATTTGATTTGACAAAAATCTGTGAAATGCAGGATGAGTTGCCAATATATTTAGCTAGTTTTCCCAGAAGAGAAAGACTGCAGATTTTAAAAGCATCTACCCACTAAACGCTAGCATCTAGATGCCCTCAAAGAAAGCATGCTTACCTGCTTTTCCGATTTGGACCGCTAATTTGGTCAGCTTTCCTTGCAAGACCGATTTCTCTTTCTTTGGCAAGTTGGATTTTTTCTTCTCCTCACCATCAGCCCCTTCATCACTGTTTAGAGGCTGCATCTCCATTGCAGCACCATCCTGGGCTTTAGCTACAAAGAAAAAGAGAGAAAACAGTGAATATGCAGTGGGCACAGGAATTCAAGTATATCACTGCTCGGACCACAGGAAGCATTTTCTAATTAAATTGTGGTTCCTCCATGTGACGAATATAATTGAGAAGATTAATTATAATAGTGATTATAAATAAAGGATAATTTTATTACAGTCTTCAAAAACAGAGCTCAAGATCGTCCTCGCATTTAAAAGCCACATGCAAACCCATGTGACCAAGTAACCTAGGAGACATAAAACCTCAGTGCCACACTCAGATGTCCAGCCCATCACTTATCACTATCAGCTATAAAAGATGACACGCACACACTTAGCCTGATCTCAAGGCCATTGCTCTGTGTGCTGAAAGTACAGCCTGCCAGTGAGTTGAAATCACACAAACAAAGATCTCAGCATGCGTGCAATCATACAGACAAGCACTCAACAGGGTATCTTCATCCAATGCTGCTGAAGCGTGACGTAGTCGGCTTGTGTGCAGGATTTAACAGGTGTGTGATGTGAGGTAATGCGACTGCGTCTGAATTAGCGGGGGTTAAGGGGCGACATGGAACTGCTATTCTACTGTGCTGTGTTGCTGCGCCCTACTAACAAAGCTGTAACGCTAGTCTGGTGGATTAAAACTCATTTCTGGCAGGGCGATCTGTAGCCAGGACTTCAATAAACACCAGCGTGCTCTACTTTTAGAGTAAAGGCTACAACAAGAGTTTGTTTCTGAACACAGGGTGGCCTGAATGTGGGCTCAAGACAGATGCACATATCTGCACACTCCTATTCAAAAGTTTAAGGTCGGTAAAATTGTTTTTAAAAGAAGTCTCTTGTGCGCAACAAGGGTACATATATTTCATTAAAAATACAGTAAAACAGTAATATTGTGAAATATTATTACAATTTAAAATAACTGTTTTCTATTTTAATATATTTTTAAAATGTGATTTATTCCTGTGATGGCAAAGCTGAGTTTTCAGCAGCTTCAATGTCACATGATCCTTCAGAAATCATTCTAATACGCTGTTCTGGTGCTCAAGAAACATTTCTTATAAATGTTGAAATCAGTTGTGCTGCTTAATATTTTGTGAAAACAGTGATTCTTTCAATAAAAAGTTAAAAAGAACAGCACTTATTTGAACTCCAGAACTCTTTTAAAACATGTAAAAATTTCACTAATGCGTTCTTGCTGAATAGAATTATTCATTCATTTCAAAATCTTACTGACCCAAACTTTTGAACGGGCTCCAAAACACTCACAAAACCAACCTAACCTCTCAACACTACACACACACACTTCTTTGCACCTCCCTAGTGTGGATAAGCTTTAATGAAGATCCAATAGCACTAATGGGTTAAGGCGATGGTTTTAATGCAGGCTGCAGCATGTAAGAAGGTGGCCTGCTAAGCCAATATGGTGTTCATTATGTCATTAAGTCAATAGGGTTCCTCACCTTTCTTTCTGTTCTCCACAGAGCCATCCTGCTTTTTATCTGTATAGACAGAGAAAGAGAAGCCACATAACAAACACTCACTAATTTATTCATTATTCACCATTATGCAAGCGACGGTTCTGCAGCACATTTAAACATATTTCCAATTATGCAAATCTTCTCTTTGATTTAACAGGATGAGAAAAGGCGAATATTTACGAACAGATGTGTGCCACGACCTCATGAGGCTTGCAAATCCACTGCAGTGGCTAGACCAAAAACGCACAAAATTGCAAAGAGGTGCAACGTCACTGAACAGCAACTTGGGGCCCCAACCTCTGAAAGTACTGAAATATTCATGTATCTGCAGGCACTCATTTGGAGCCCCAACACGCAAGTCACGGGCTGCGGGAATGCATTAAATGGCAGCTAGTTAATGGAGTGCACAAGAAATCGTTACACTTTTCTATGAGTCACTGCTTCAGACATTTTATACCAGAGAGAAAAAAACTGCTAAATTAAAAAAAAAAAGAAAAAAAAACAACAAAAAAAAAATCTCTTCTGAGATAGACAAAAGCACATTTTCATGAACGCAGGAACACACACACACAGGCACACAGCCTATTCAATTCATCTCTCTGCAGCCACAGTAGCTACAGACTGAAAAGGCCACTGGTTGGTCTATTTTAGTTTCTGAGGCAGACTAAAGGCCCCGATATACTTCAAGCGAAATCGAAGAACGAACTGATGGGACGTCATTTCGAACAAAATCAGGCCAAAACGAAGTTCGTTTTGGGAGTTTGAAACAGCATCCTACGGCTGGTAAACACCTTTGTACTACCATTGGTCCGCGGCTATTACGTACAGAGGTGTCAAGTAATGAAGTACAAATACTTCGTTACCTTAAGTAGAAATTTTGGGTATCTATACTTTACTGGAGTAATTATTTTTCAGCCGACTTTTTACTTCTACTCCTTACATCTTCACGCAATTATCTGTACTTTCTACTCCTTACATTTTAAAAATAGCCTTGTTACTCCTATTTAGTTTCGACTTGTTTTCATTCCGGCTTGTCATCATTCAAAAAGAAAAACAAACAAACAAAAAAACCTATCCAGATAAATTGCACCACCCGGATAGAGTGAATTTTATTTGTGGTTGGATGAGAAGTATAAACATACCATTACCACATATACCACAGCGACTGAAAACATGAACACACTGGAGAGCAGCTTTATAGTATAAAATGAAGTTGTACTTCTGAAGAAATAAGACACTGACACCGTTTTTCATGTTTAATACGGTAAAGCTGCTTGATTTTGAGCAATCTATTGTATAAAGTGCTATATAAATAAACATGACGTGACTACTAGAGTGCCAAATTGTAAAGCTCATGCAAACGTCCACATTGCTATGATCAGATGCTTTTCTTATGTTTAATTAAAAAAATGCTTGTTGTTTTCTTAATTTTGTTGTGTGTTTATTTTGTTATTGAGAGGAAAGCGCTCAGAAAATTTACATATTCATCTAAACGTCGCTCTCAGGAGCATGGGTAGGCGTCGGATGTTCACTAACAGTTTATCGCTGGTCACACATTTTGAACTTCGCTTTACCCCTAAACGAAGAACGAGTATATCGGAGCCTTAAAAAGACACCAAATAATACAGACAACTTACTTTTCTTCTCTTTCTTTTTCTCTTTTTCTTTTTTCTTCTTCTCCTCCTCCTCATCCTCGTCATCTTCTCCCGCCCCCAATAATGTGAAGATGATTCCAGTTTGGGAATTGACTCCGACAGCAGTGACCACCATTTTTCCAGAACCCTCCATGACATGAGTACCTGCACAGAGGAGGATGAGGTGAATAAGGGTCAGAGGGCCATGCGGTTCATTTTTGTGTTCTGGTAATGGTCCAGAACACAAATATGTGAAAGACTAAAAATGTGACAAACCATCAGATGACACACAGCTTTATGATAACTAGTTATTCAGAGTTTAGTCCACACAGAACTTGCTTTTAAAAATTTTGGGCTCAGTCTCATTTAGTGTACCAACTTCGGTACCAGGTTGGCACTGAATTTTTAAAAATGTGATACTTTGAGCGCTGTTGAGCGGATTCATAAACATGATTGGCTGTTGTGTTCACACGCTCATCAGATATGTCTGTGATTGGCTACAATGATCAATGCTTCAAAAACATGTTGTAAATAGACATCAATGACGCTCTTCATCAGTACTTTTGACAACACTACTCTCATTTGGTGAGAAGGTAACAATTTTTAGCACTCTAAAACAGAATAAAAACCCTTTCTGATTTTTTATTAGGCTCTATGAGCACTAGTCGATGGCATTTTCTCATTGTGCTTTAAAAAAAACGGAAATGACTGGCCATTTTTCTGCCCCCCAGTTTGGCTTTGAATGCAGCCCTCTGCAATTATTTAGGCTTGAGGAGGGGGTCTATAAAAAAAAAAAAATGTCAGGGAGCGGTTTCTGCTAGGGTAGACTCAGCATGCTAACGCAAGCTCTGCTGGAGGAGTGCCCACTCAGGCTCACAAATCCCCCTTCATCTCCTCTGGGATGGCACACAGCAATGTCATTCTATCAGAGGATCAGCTAGCTTTCATAAAATGGGATTAGCTGAAGATGTGCAATAGCCCTGCTGAGAGGGAGCAGGTCCTACATAGCCAACATCTGAACTCCCAAGCTGGTCATTAATTTTTGGTTTGACTTGAGTTTTGGATAGAGCAGAGACAGGACTCAACAGAAAATAATAAAAATTCTAATGCTAAATGCTAAAAAAAGAAAGAAAAAAAGTTTGTTTTGCATTAACACTAATGATCTGTTGAAGTCGCTGTGGATTGTATCTTCATGTCCCACCTGACAGCAGCAAAGGATCTTTCTCCAACGATTTCTTCACATGGTCAGACTCTCCGGTTAAGGAGCTCTCATCTATTTTGAGGTCATTGCCCTGGATGAGAACGCCATCAGCAGGCAGGAGGTCACCTGACAAAGAAGGCATCTCATCATCATAATGTTCATTTCTGTCAGCAGTTTTTTTTTTTTTTTTTTAACTTATTTCAACTATACAGGAAAAGGTAATAATCACTCCACACCAAAAGGAATGTTGACTGGTAGAGTCACATTTTTTAAATGCTATACTGGCACTTTTGACTTCCCACTAAAAAGGAAATGAGAGATCTCCAGCAAATTAATGTCAGCTTACCATATTTAATTTGTGCAATGTCCCCGACGACAATCTCGGCCACAGGGATCGGAATGACTTGCCCTCCCCGAACCACCGTAAACTTTTGCTCTTGTTCTATGCGGCTCTGTAAGCCACGAAACTGTTTCTCCTTGCTCCAGTCATTAAATGCTGTTACGAGCACCACGCAAATAACAGACAGGAGGATCGCTGCTCCTTCTATCCATCCAGCCTCAGATTCTCCTTCATCCTCTACTCCAGCCGCTGCATTCCCGCAATCTGCACACACACACACACACACACACAATAAACTCAGCTCAGAACAGCCTGAAATTGAGATGATAAGCTATAAATAAAGCAGAAATAAATAAATAGGTTACTTACTTTTACTTTCTGAATCCGGAGGTTTATAAAAAGAAAGGCCTAAAGAAACTATTGCTGCCACTTCCAAAATAATCAATGTTACGTCTTGTAATGCTTCCCATACTAACTGAAGAAAGGTTTTTGGCTTTTTCGGAGGTATAAAGTTCTGTCCAAATGCTTCTTTTCTTTTATCAATATCTAAGGGCTGCCCACTTAATCCTGGAAGAAAAAGAGTGAGAAAGAAACACAAAATTAGTAATTCAAGTAAACACAGAACACAGCCCTTCTTATATAGCAGCATACGATACTTAATGAGTTTCTATGAAAGTCAGGATTAGTGAGGAAGAAAAGACCTGTGGGTCAGCGACAGTAGCTTAGAGATAAAGTCTTTCGGAATAAGACCAAAAGGTCACAGAGAAGAATATATTACAACTTAAAATAACTGTTTCCTGTTTGAATACGTTTTAGAATGTAAATGTATTACTCCAGTATTCAGTGTCACATGATCCTATAGAAATCATTCTAATTCTACTAACTTTTCTCAAGAAACATTTCTTATTATCAATGCTGAAAACAGTTGTGCTGCTTAATATTTTTTTTGGAAACAGTGTTACAATTTTTTCAGGATTTATTGAAAGTTCAAAAGAACAGCATTCATTTAAATAGAAATCTTTCGTAATATTATAAAATGTCTTTACTGTCACTTAACCAATTTAATGCATCCTTGCTTAATAAAAATATTCATTTCTTTCAAATCTTGCTGACCCAAAACTTTTGACCAGCAGTAGAACAACTATATTGCATTATTCTATATGATATTTTTTGACTGTCTGCACTCTTTAACTAATATTTCTACAGATGTCTGACAGAAAAGGTAACAATTTTAGCCATGTCTGTCCATGTCCAGGCTAAAATCTTTGTTAGAAAAAAATACATTTACAAAAAGGCTTACACTCTTTTGTATTTCATCGATTAGGAGCTATTAGCACAGCTAATCCATTAATACTGGCTGTACAACAGTAAAGCGTGTGGGGATTTTGACACAAGATCCTGAAAATTTCCTGGGTGAGAAAACTTAGTTAATCCAGGCCCAATGCCAAAACTGACAGTACAAAAACAAATGTTAAGTTCATTGTACACTCATTCACAGGAATCATTCAAATGCACTGGTTTGCCTCTGGTTTGCCTATTTGAATAACTCTCTATATTCAAAGCAGGTATTCAAAGAAGTCATGGTATGTGCATTCAGTTCACTCACACTCATCACATGTTAAGAGACAAAGAAAGCACATCTAGATGTGGTGAATGAGCCATGCGGACAAAAGCATGCATGAGTGTGTGTTTATGCATCTAGTGTCTGGGCGTCAAAATGAATGTGTATGTGTCCTGAACAGGATGATGGTTTGCCAGCCAGACCAGAGAGTAGCCTGGTCAGCAGAGCCTATTGTCATGACAACATCCGCCACATTACTCAGCAAAGCCATAGAGCCGCTTGACTCTTGCTGTCTCCCACTGAGCTGAAGGTTTCACCGCATATTAACACTCAGTGTCTCAAAAGCACATTTGTGCTACTGGATTACACTCAGCTTTTGACTACAAAACCAAAAGCTTTTCGTCTGGACAACTACAGTATCTGCGACATTTGCATTAATGAATTCATTTGACCGAAGATAAGTAACAGCATTTAAGGTATACATGGGAATTCCTGTAGCTCAAATAGTAGAGGTCATTGGTTTGATTCCCAAAGAAGGCATGAACTGATAAAATGTATACCTTGAATGCAATGCAAGTCAATATGGATAAAAGCATCTGCCAAATGCATAAATGTAAATGAAAATATGTTGATTAATTTCACATTGCTAGCACCATGTTCTACCAATACATTAAAAAATGATTTTTCGAAGTTGTAAGATTATTGAGAGCATGTTTTACAAGAAAACACGATTTAAGTCTTTCTATTTCATGTTTAATTCAATTTGTTTCTTGCCATTTCTTTGTAATGAAAATGGTCTCAAACTAAATTCTATATGGCTAGATTCTTCACTGCTGCTTAAAAACTTGTCTAGCAGTTTCTATTCTAGTGGAAACTATTTCACAGAACAATCTGAATGTTATGATCTTTGTGACTGTAATAAAAAAAATAAGTTTTGTTGGGGGCAATGTCATGCGACACTGGTGCATTTAGACTAAACGGAGGGTGTAATGAACTTTAAATAGGATTTTAGATGACTTCAGCAACGACACATACATACATAGATTCTGAAAATCAGTTAATAAGAAAGAGGAACCAAAAAGGAAGCAAACTAAAAATGTTTGTTTATATTGGTAACCAATACTTCTTGATGACAGCAGCTAACTGCTGAAAACTTCTGCCTGCTTCAACACCAGTGTATTAAATCCAGGTTTGTGTAGTGTGGAAATTGAGGCTGAGGATTACATTCTCTCTTCCTGCTTGGAGAGAGGGCTAAGGAGCAGATGAGTCAGGTCTTACGCCTCTGTCAAAAATGCATTTATGCTGCAGTACACATCCCAATTCCACTCTCACTCCAGATCATGCAGACAGCTAGTCTGAAGCATCACTGAGGCGAAGATTAAACAAGAAAAAAAAAAAAAACTAAGACCATCAAAACATGGGCATTTAGACAGCTAATTATTCATTTGCATGCTATTGAGCGTAGAAGTAGCGCTGTGATTGCTGGACGTACTAATACGTTTTAGGTGTTGTAAACCTAAAACTAGCATTTGCACTAACTGCTGTGAAGACTCCAAGGTTTTTGCATTTTTCCCCAAAGGAGACCAAATCATTTGACGTCAGTTTCTATTTTCACCTGAGACCTTGACAGCCACAAAAACAGGGGCCTCTATGGAGAAGCAAATGTTTTGCTAATCTATAATGCGTTAATCCAGGAAAGAAACTGGATAAATTATTAACAGAATTTACAATAAATATTTAACAAGCTAGACAAGACAAGAGAAAACATTAAATAATAAATAACTATGCTCATCAACCCATTCGATATACATCAACAAAGCAAATTATGAGCGATGGCTTTGTATACCTCACAAGCGCATCATTCTAGTGCTCTCCCACGTTGGTTAAATTGTAGATGCAATATTTCTTTTTTTTTTTTTTTATTACTAACATCTATAGTAAGCACTCAAGACAGAATGATATTTCTGACAGGTGCAACTGCACTTAAAGGGTTAGATCACCCAAAATCAAAATTTCTGTCATTAATTACTCACCATCATGTTGTTCCAAACCTGTAAGACCTTCGTTCATCTTCGGAACACAAATTAAGATTTTTTTTTATGACCCTTCCATAGACAGCAATTTAATTACCACTTTCAAGGCCCAGAAAGGTAGTAAAGACATTGTTAAAATAGTCCATGTGACTACAGTGGTTCAACCTTATGTTATGAAGCGACTAAAATACTTTTTGTGCGCAAAAACAAAACAAAAATAACGACTTTATTCAACAATTTCTTCTCTTCCCTGTCAGTTTCCTACGCTGTTTATGTGGTAGACACAGTGCAGCACTTCTGTGTTCTACGTCAGAACGCCGACTCAGTATTGGCCAGCTCCTGTGTCAGTATCACACACGCGTCGTGCTGCTCATGTGTACAGCGTCGGCCAATATGGAGTCGGCGTTTTGACGTAGAACCTGGAAGCGCTGCACTGTCTACAATTTAAACAGCGTAGTAGACTGAGAGGGAAGAGATGAAAAGTATACTTGCACACAAAAAGTATTCTAGTCGCTTCATAAAATTGAGTTTGAACCACTGTTGTCACATGGACTACTTTAACGATGTCTTTACTACCATTCTGGGCCTTGAAAGTGGTAATTAAATTGCTGTCTATAAGCTCTCAGATTTCATTAAAATATCTTAATTTGTGTTCCGAAGATGAACGAAGGTCTTACGGGTGTGGAACGACATGAGGGTGAGTAATTAATGACAGAACTTTCATTTTTGGTGAACTAACCCTTTAAATGCAAAATGTGTCTTTTCTGTGCATGTAGACAATTCGGTCGCCAACTTCCTCTATCTTTTGGGCCAATGTCGCTGTGACGGTCTGGCTAGGATGCTCGAACAAACAGAGCAATGTTTTGAAGTATCCACTTTTCATGGAAATCAATCTACAAATGTCTTGCTTATAAAGGTGAGAAAGAAGAAAAAGCTAGAAAACACACACTTTACCTTTAACACACTTAAGAGAGTGCCAGAGCCTGGGTCATATAGTATTAAGAGCACTGGATGAAGCTTGCAGCGGGTTGTATACCTTACAAACATCACCTTCCACTTGATTTAAGTCTTTTCTGAGATATCCTTCAGAAATATTTGTATTATGTCCTTTAAAAAGAATTATGAATAGCAAATTTATTAACCTTACTGCCCCAGTAAGGTTTGTTCTGAGGGCCCATGAAAGGGAGTCATATATACTAGTAGCCCTTTTCAATTAAAAATTCCATTAGTTAAAACAAATCATCGGCCCTTGCCTTTAATTTGCAGCAAAAATCCCTCGTGTCTACACATGCAAATTGTGTAATACATTAGATTCGAGGACCCTTTCAATGGTAGTCAAATGGGCTAGCATAAAAACGTATTCACATGAATAAAATGAAAAGAACGTCACAATTTAAAGTGATGCCAAAAGAGCTGTAAAAAGTAACTAGTTAAATCGAAAAAGTAGAAAGATTAGTGGTGGCTTTGCTACGAAATTGAGAAATGGACTACTTACTAATTAGAAATCCCTTTTCAATTGTCAAAGCTCTTGTAATCTTGAATGACTGCTTAATTTCCTATGGCAAAGCTGAGTGATCTGATTAAGCTGTAAAACGTGTCATAACAGCAGGGCTGCCTGCCAGCGTGCTATTGTGAAGCAGAGGGAACAGGGCAGAGCTAAACTGGCGGATCGCTGTGGGGCTCCGATCTCAGTTAGCCGCGTGCCGTGTAGCGAGACTGGCTATGCGACAGGGCCCTCTATCAGTCCGGGCACTGAATAGAATATCTAGGGGGGAAATTCTCAGACTATTCTTCTATGACTAATGCACAATTCACACGGTATACAAAGCTCGGGCACAGCATGGGCCAAATTTCAAACAGTCTATTCAGGAAACAAAACACATTTTTAGAAGTCATATCGACGTTATCAGCGTGACCCCATTATTTGAGCCATGAAGTCGAAATATACATTTCCACTGACGCTATAGTTTCCACTGACACCATGACAAAGGTATAGCTCTGGACTGCAGACAGCACAGTAAGCCTTTGTTTCAATCACTCAGTATTTCATCACCTGCTAATAAAAGTCAGACCTTGTGAGGGCAGGATGCAGCAGGTGACACTACATACAAGCATGCCATGCATATCAGAATGTAGAATTACCTCATTATTAAGACCGAAAGATAGAGTTTGCTGCTCTGCCAAATATATTATTCATAATTGTCAGATACATTTAATGCAGATTAGATATTGTTTATGACCTAGCAGCAACATTAATACTAATTAGGGTTGCATGATATATCATTTTAGCATCGAAATTGTGTGTATCTGCGATAATCACATCGCAGAATGTGTGATGTCAAGTATAGGGATCATTAATCCGTAAGGACCCGACACCACGGTTCAAAAAGCATGCGATTCTCTGATTAATTGCAAAGTCTGACCATCATACAAAGTGTATCATTTGCACGTGTTTTAGGTCCTGTTAGTTTAAACATTCAAGCGATTTGAAATTATTTGTGCGCACAAAGACAAGAAAAAACTGAATTCTAAACGTGCAGTGTTTTCTGTGTGCGCGCACAGAGCTGCGCAGACGCACATGAACACCAAACGCCGTTCTCTTCCGTGTCTATTTGTGCCTGAACGGACGCATGCAAAAAAATAAAAAATAAATAAAATTGTCAAAATGCACGTAAAACATTGAGTATCCTCGTAAACACAGTTGCTCCTGGCTTAGGTGAACTAAACAATTGAGAAAGTGACAGCAGCTTAATATTCCTACTGCTTTCTGTGTCATGAATGTTAATCAAACAAAAAAAAGACAAAAGAGAAAAATCACTTTTGTAGCTTTAACACAGATCAATTATATTTAATTTATACTGTGAAGACTATGCAGTGTTATTTTACATTTGATTATTCAATTTCTGTACCTGAATACTGTTCGACTTACCTGAAAAATATAAAGCACTATTTATTTCATTTGTATCTTTGTTCTAATATATTTATCTATGCTTATAATTTGTTTATTATTTTCTATGCGCATTCACCCACCTACAAAATCACCCAGAATCATCCTAGAATGATTAATTCTTTCCAAATATAGCTATTCAAGTCATCTGGTGAGTTATTTAAGACAAAATATCGCAATGTCAGTTTTTTCCAGTATCATGCAGCACTAATACTAATGCAAGCATCACTATTATTATTGTTGTTCATACTGAAATATTTTGTTGTACGGACATGAATGATACCTCAAATGCTATTACTTTTCTAAGTGACTGGATTGGACTATAAAATTGGCCAAAATAGTCTAAAGACTTACAATGAAAAACGGATACCAGAATATCATAGAAACTTGGGACTGTCACCAAACAGAACATCCCAGCAAGCACCCATAATTCCCTATTTTCAACATTTTCTTCAATGGAGGAGCAAAACTAATTGCAACAGTCTTAGTCACTAAGACTGTCGCTTTATAGCTCTCCATCAGGAACATGTGCTATATTTTGACTTTCAATAACAAAAACGCATTACTGCTGATCAAGCCTGCATGCTAAATAGGTAAGTGAAGTATTCTCATGGAAACACTGGCAAAAGCTCCCAAATGACATGATGAAATATTGATCTGCGACCCCTAGCGTGTTCAAGCATGATAAAACTACGTCTCAAAGAGCCTGCAGAGAACTGCTATGGACATGGTGCCGTTTTAATCTGGGATCAAACTGAAAATCCCTTCCCCCAAGAGTTCAATCAAGGTCAGGTCAGCGATTAAACCGAATGTCTACAGAGAGGTAATAAACCAATGGAGCTGCAGCTGTGGGCTGCACACTGACTCTGCACTTTTCTATATGTTACCATAAAGACTATATACCTGCTCACACACCACTTCCAATGAAAGAAAGAAAAAGAAAATGTGCAACTGTAAGCGGAGACGGTGAAGAGCAAAAAAAAAAAAAAAAAAAATAGAATAATGAAAATAATCAATAATGAATTTTATTGTCGATTACTTGAATTTCTTTGATGTGCCACAGAGAACTTCTGTCAATGATGTCATTTTGCACTTTTTACTGGGAGGAACAAGTTCATGACCCAAGTATGGGAGGATTTCGTATTAAAAGCTTCAAAGAAAGTCATGAGCATATGGCTGCATGTGGGGTGTCAGGTGCTTCGACAGATTGCTTGCGCTTTTTAATACTTGCATGCTGTTATATTGCTAAAATAATCTTATTGGTAAATGTTATAAACTCAAAGTTAATTGAGCACATCCTACCAGTAGGTGTTTTGCTGTAAAAATTAAAATGCTCCTGAGAGAGAATTTGTGATTTAGCTTTTCTATAAAAAGATTAAAACAGTAGCCCTAGAGACAAAGAAATGGATAAATAAACTGTGAGCAAAAGAAAAATACTAGTCAATACAAAAGCTGTTAAATTCCTGCTGTAACCATATTCTCACAAACTATATCGGATGGGATGGTAAATGCATCTGTGTTTGACATTAAGGACTTTTACTTGAAATGTCAAACACACCGACATGCATGCAGGCTATATTTAGGATATTCTCTGTCTAGTCTTGCTGTTTAGTAAAGAAAAAAGATCTACATCTCAATTAGACATTGTGTAAGATATCAGCATACTGTCCATGTCCTGCCTGAGCCCTGGCTCATGTAGCGAGCAGCAGCAGCAGCAATGGGACAACAGCAGCAAACCTTCCAATAGACTGCAGATGCACTAAAATGCAGCAAGATGCCATTCAAGTGTAACTGACTTGCTTGCAATTGCTAACATCTATTTGTTTAGAGTGTGATGCAACAGTGCTGTTTAAAACCATCCAAAGAGTGGGTGTTCCTCCTGGAACTGTATTTTGATTCCTGCAAAGCAAAGTAAGAGCAAGATAATGATTATGTACCATCTACGGGCGATGTTTTCAGTCTGCTGCAAAGTCCATTAACGTCCGCAAAAGATTCCTGGATTTTGTATAATCCTTCAGCCCCTCGCAGTTCCATGAGAGAGCGCAGCTCTTTAAGCGAGCAGCCAAACTCTCCATCGTGATTGGGCTCGGCCACAGAGTTCTTCACCCCGCTGTATGAGTTGTTAGCCATGTCTCCCGGCTACACCGCGTCTCAGCAAGGGTGGAAAAATGGCGTCCCAAAAGGAGAGCTATATCCTCAGGAGACCAATGCCAGTAGTTCCCATAAACAACTGACGTCCTTCAGAGGAGGAGGAGGAGGATGCCTGACTGCAGGTGGCAGGACTGGGATAATTCACAAGCCATTCCCCTCAGCCTGTGGCGTTGCTTTCATTGTGAATAAAACCTTAAACAATCAGCCCAAGGACCTGCAAAAAAAGAAAAGAATGTTTGATTATAAATTAATTATTATATATTAATATTCCTAAATGCAAAACACAATAGATTCTGTGCGTTAATTTCAACACAAAACATCAACAAACACCTTCAATTTAGAAAACTCTCCATCGGGCCTGGAATTAGTAAGAACAAACTCACTGGCTGAGTTTCAAGGTGACATGCTACCCACTGTTACAGGCAGAACTATGTGGGTTTTTTTGAGAAGTAGCGTGGGAACTGACCTGCCATCTTAACTATGTGAGAGACAAAAAAGCCTTTTTCCCCAAACATTATACATGGCTTTTTTAAGCAACATGAAAATGCTTTAAATTTGGAAACTGAAGGAATAGAGCACAACTGAAAGCAGTATATTAAATGTTAATGTAGAGATTTAATTGCCAGAATGACATTTAGTTATATAGTCAGTCAATGCACAACACAATAATTCTTTTTTTTTTTTTTTTTTTTTTTGAGAGCATGGTCATAGGTTCAATTCCCAGGGAATGCTTAAACTGATAAAATGTATACATTGAATGCAAAAAAAAGCATCTTCCAAAACCACAAAAAGTAAATGCAATAATTGCACTTGAAGTGACAAAGTGTAAATAAGCACAATGAGACCTTGGAATGCTTGGACAAAGTCCAATCTATGATGTTTCATATTTTCATGTACACAAACAAAAGGGAACGTTCCATATCTATAACATGCCCTCAAACAAAATAACACACTCTCAGACTTCACAGATAAATCCCACTGGACTTTCAATGAACAATTTCTTTGGGACTATTTTAGTAGATAACAGGGCTAACTAAAATGCAGACAATCAAGACATTGTCTGTCCGAGCACCATACACCCTGTCTTTCAAACCAACACCCTTGTCATGTGGCCATTCATACCCTCTGCTCTCCTTGCCTTTATCAGGAAGATTTCATTAAATTACATTATTAGAATTATATAATAAAGGAAATTACCAACCAGATCAGCAGTATGGGTGATCTGAACAGGTTTAAGGAGGACCAGAGAGAAAATTCAAACTATGAGGATATGAAGATGGTGTTGCTGAGTGCTTTCGTTTTGTAAGCAGAGGTAAAACATGTAGTAGCCTTCCAGGACTGATTTACCTGCAGCAGTACATGCAGAGCGTGGAACAGCATGCTGCTCTGTAACAGGCTACTAGCTGGGCAATCAACTTCTCTCACAGGCAATGTCATGAACAGTGCAGACAAATTAAGAGAAAAATCTTTAGCTAAAACTACTCACTCAGGTGCAGAAACTCTGAACTTGACCTTTTTATGAAGCTGCGACAAAAAGCGTTCCTGCACAACCAAAAATAAATACAGTAAAACGCATAAAGAGCATTAGCAAATAAAGTCTAAAGTACGTCAGTCAACAAGCTCACTTTTATCTCTTATTAAAACTGGAAGTCAAAAGGGAAACACCCAACAGCCTTGCACTGCGGCAGCTAACTGTGTTCCTCCCTTTTGAAATTGCAACTGGTCCTAAAATGTGTGTGAAAACCAATGATGGGTAAAAACAGAACTTCCTGAAATGACTGTCACCTAAAGCAGTCGTGGTACACATTTCACAGTATAACAATTCAAAAAGAAGTTACATTGTAAATAACAGAATGTGTGCAGGTTAAGTAAGATAACCTCTGTCCCGTACAGTCGACCTTTTTTCTCCCAGTTATCATCTATGAGTGACTGCATTGCCACGATGAGGGAAGTGCCAAACCTGTGCTGTGCCGTGACAGTTTCAGGTTGCAGAGCAGGTCACATGTCACAACAGTGGAAAATCATTGTGATTGGATCTTCAAACTAACAGCTAGCACAGTATGGTTGAGCAACAGTAATGTTAACCCTTGCAATACAAAGCTAGAGGACGGTTTTGGACCTGCACCTGTAGTGGACTGCCTTAAGACCAATAATTTAAGCATCATATCATATACTTTTATGAGATTTCTGACAGTCCACACAAAGAAACAGGCATTTACAGTACATCCGGCACTGCGTAATTTCATGTATTTAGCCAACATTCTATCCACCCTAAAAACTATACACTTGTGAATAAATAGGCAGGTTCACATGCGATCTAAGAGCTCCCCAATTACAAAATGCAATGCATTTGAAAGCAGGCTGCAAGAAAACCTAAGGAAAACCCTCTCGGTCTTGGTTGTCAATTGGAGACCCTACACTGTACAAGCCAACTTCACGCTAGTCAAGGACAACGATTCCAGGGATCCCTCTGCAGTAGAGCTGTCGGTAATGGGGTATTTTTAGCAGCCTCAGACTGCCCATCCCCCTCGCTGGCTGTTGCTGAAATGGGTCAGGCCATTTCTATGTGGAGGGTACAATGCAGAGACGCCCCGCCTTACTCATGCTACATGGCTCAGTGCACCTAAGGCCACTTCACACCACCGACTGGGCACTTCTACTATACCCTCAGACACTGATCCTGCCAACTCACAGCAGCCTGCCACCCACTCAACCACACAAAGAACAACTCCTCAAGAGGAACCTGAATGACACCTCCAAAAAAAGCCCATTAAACAAAATGAATCCTTCATGCTGAAAAATAAAACTCTTCATATTTCAAGGGCGCTGTTTTCCGTGATGCAGAATGCGGAATCCAGGCATAAAAATGGGATTTACTGTACAATGCGAAATGTCATGGAATTTGCCTAAATTTGGATGAATAAATCAGAAGATTGTACACTTACTCAAATTGCAATATGGATAGTGTCTGTGCAAAAAGACTGCCATTTAAATTTGTATTAAATCATAAAACACAGAATTTCTGAGAAAATAAAACATTTCATAGGGCACTATTGTTATTTATAAATTATTAAATTGTTATCAAATTTTATGAATTCAAATGAGACATCCATTTTGATTATTAAAATTGAAGAAAAAATAAAACGGATTTCATAGGGCCCCAAATAATTCTTTGTTTTGTTATGAGCAGTGGGAAAAAATACTAAAAATGCAAACAGCTATGTATTTAAAGGCTCAGTGCTTTCGTTTTCTCACCAGGGCCTAAAACAGCATATCTAAAGAAGTGATTTTGAAGAACAGAAACCTTTAAGTTGATTGTTATGGGTGCCATTCACAGCACACAAGCCATCCATTTGCTCCGATCCCTGCCTCCATGTCTGACACTGCATAGTAAATCAGAGATGACGCAAACCATTAGACGTGACGGGATAATGGGCATGAGGAGGCTTCAAAATTTATATTTGCTTAACTCATTGAATGTCACTTGGTGAATGGATGAGGGCATGACCGACATGACTAAAGGTTCTGTTTCTGTCCAAACACAATCTGTTTATATTTAGATGCACACTTTATAAAGACAGCACCTGTAAGCACCAGTCAAAGAGTACTGCTTCCACATTCATTGACTGGGGGAAAAAGGGATTTCACTAACTGTTTTTAAGGAGCATCAAGTTGAGTCCATCGAAACAAAACATAAATTTGATTGCAAATCTGATTTTAAATGAGAATAGAGCCTGAACAGCAATTCTTCATTTGCTAATTTAACTCACTCATTTAAGGTCAAAGAAAATATAGAACATTTTTTCTTATTTACAGACCTCACTTAGATTGAGGACAGAAAACACATTTGCCCCTAAGATGGCCATTTTATCTCTGTCATCAACATCTGATTAAGACATAAAGCATGATGCTATACAGTAATTAAATAGCAACATTATTCAAATGTACTTTATAGCACAACACTCTATTTTTAGCTGTTTATAATAGCTTATGAGGGGTTGAATGTCACCTCAGATTAATGTGACACCAAGGCAGTGGCCTCTTACATAAACAATACTAGAGAGAGGGGCTAAGTTACCCTTTTTCCATTCTAGTCATTATGGAACACATTCGCATTTACTTAATTAATATAACATTACAGTTTGTAATATATACGTTGTGCAAAACCATGCCCATTTTGTTTGACCACACTGTTTAGTTTGATCTCATTACTGGAGGTACAACCAATGTCTATAATCATATAATTTGGGTTTACAGTGTTGAAATCAAACAAAACAATATACTACAGAGTAGTGGTGCAACGGACCACAAAACTCATTGTCCAGATCAGCAAAAAAAATATATATATATAAGATAAAAAATACATTTGGGTGGGGGCAAATGTAACTTTGCTTTCCATTTATTACTTAAAGCACACTTACTTCGATACCACATAAAAAAAAATAAAAAAAAACTACTAACTATTAAAAGTTCAGACATTTTTAAAGACAAATGAACAGTCAGTAATAAAATAAGAACAAATACACTAGACTGTAAACCCGAATAAGTTGGCAAAACTCAAAAATTTGAGGTAAGTAGTTACCTCAACTTGTTTGAGTCATGATATTTCCAAGTTTAAGTACAACTTTTAGATTTTGAGTTTGTAGTACTTGTGTGCTAATTTCTCTTAACTTTGGATATTGAGTACATTGTAAACCCTAATTCAAAAACATATAAAATATTTTAAGTTAGTAGAAATTTAAATTTTGTACCATACAAGCACGTTCATTCATTGTATGTATTTTGAAATTGATGAGGCTGACTCTAACAATTCTGTTGCATCATATTAACATTGTCTCGTGCAGTAAACTTTTAATAACCAAAAGCACACCAGTGCTAATATAACTAACAAAGAGACTACCACTATACTTGCATGTACACAGTTAAACAACATGCAACATATGTAGTCCTGAAGTTTCACAGCCCACTCTCGACCAAACCACAGGCTCTACTCCTCAGCACAATGGTAACCACTAAAACTACAACAACAGAAACCCCTATAAATCCCAACATAACTGAACATTAAACACTAACATATCTCTCCATATATTAATCTTAAGCAAAAACACACAAAACACTTAATTCATAATTTTTCTCCTCATACAATCTGTCAGTTTCATGAACTCAAAAGAAAAAGAAAGTTCTGAATAGTCATAAAGGTTAATTTGTTTGAACCAATTTGTTTAAGCTTGCCCTACTCAAACCAGTTAATTACTCTCATCATTAGGGTTTACAGTGTAATTACAAGCTTAGATAAATACAATATAATAAAGTAAGGTCTAATAGTAGCATTCAGGCATACAAAAATGTAATAAACAGGCTAAATGTAAAATCGTGTTCACTGTATAAATTAAATCTAAATTAATCTTTGTTAAAGCTGTGTATCATTTAATTAGCATTAGAGAACAGATAGCTATATTAAATATTAGATGTATAAATAGCTGCAGATATTTATAGGCTGTTTTCACTTTAAGCGCTAATGCACCGATCCAATGTACTGATACACATCCGATTTCTTCCTCAACTGTTTACATTCACTTTAGACATAACTGACTGGGTTTATGAGAACACTTGCCAAGATAGGTATTTTAACATAACCTTGTGTGTATGTGTCCATTCAAGCGCAAGGAGATGCGAAAAAGGAATCAATTAAGTGTTCGCGCACTATCTGAAACGCTCCTCTGTGTGTGCGGCTGTGCGCACAGATAATAGCGTGCGAGTAACGAATTGAGTTCTCTTTCGCCTTTTCTAGTGCTTGAATGGTTTAAAATCGCTTGAATGTGCAAATTGGCAAGACAAAATACATGCAAATGATAAACTTTTACTCTATGATGGTTAGCCTAAACTTTGCAATTAATCCATGAATCACACGCGTGCTGAACCGTGGGGCCTGGTCCGTACGGACCAACTACGATCAATCTGTTTCGACCCTAAGACAGAGCAATGCATTGTTCCAACATTCGTTAAGAAAACTCCTTAAAGTCAGAATGAAATGGAAGTTGCAATAATCTTTTCTTCCCTATTGTGACACATCCGGCTTCTTGAAGCAGAAAAAAACGTAGATCGGGACTTGATTTTGTCCTTTGGGATAGTTGGATCATTGTCATTTGCTATGATCTCATGCGAGTGACAGGTTGTCCCGCCTCCACGCTAATGAACACGTCATCAGAGAAGAGATATCATTACGGGGGTGTATTAAAACATACACCCATCAATACAATATATAACACTATAATATGACTATAATAATATATGCAAGCTGCTTCTCACAGAGCTTAAGTAACAATACTACTATAAAGTTTTACTAATAAGAATATTTCATTGCATATTAATATCTAGGTCAAAATAAAGAAGATATTAAATCAATAGATATACAACTGGGCCATGCTCGTGCACACAACAGTCCAAAGGCCTCTGAAGCTCACTTGACAGTCAAAGGTTAGTTTATGTTAAGGGTAAATCATTAAAATATGAAACCGTTACTGAAGTCAAATAATATATTTCCATCCTGCAATAAATCATAAAACACTCATCTCTTTTAACAGAGGCAGTTTAATGCTTTGCGGTTACAATGTGGACAATTTTGCTCTGAAGAATACTGGATTGCAACAAAATCCTCAGTATTTGCTCTGAATCGGTCTCTGTTATGCACCACAACTGTTGTTTTATCAATGACTTAATATGTTCACCACAAATTTAAATCTCAATCTCAAGTAGTGATCTACACATATCAAAAGTCAGGGTACACAAAGCATTTGTGTAGACCAAAAAGTGCACAAATACACCCTTACGATTTAAAGAAAGCTGAATAAACTGAATAGACTCAAGGTCAAATTCAGCATTGCTGTCATACAGCGAGGTATTATCAGGGACTATAAAAGCTTGAGCAAAAAGAAGCAACACGGCAGCGAATGATGTACGCCAAGGAGCAACAGACCTGACATGCTATTTAAACTCACACCGGGGTCTATCTAGAAATTCTAGGTGCCACATTCAATCTCAACACATTAGGCAGACAGTAGACACAATAAGTCAGCCGATTAGGTTGGGTACATTGTGTTTTGCACATCTGCTCCTTCAAATACGATCCTAGCAAATTTGACGTGTCGCACAGCGCTTGTTCCAGTCTCCATGCCCAGTCACACATGACAGGAGGAATTAGGACTGTATACTACAACTGTTGACACGAATGAGCCAAGCTTAAAGGGACAGTTCACCCAAACAGACAAAAAAATAATTTACTCACTCTTATGTTGTTACGCACCTTACTGTCTTCACAAATAAATAAATGTAAGAACCGATAGCCAGTGACCAATGCATTTTTCCATACAATGAAAGTGAATGGTGGCTGCGGCTGTCATTCTGACCAACATCTCAACACGAAAGTCGCACGGGTTTGGAACAACACAGTGGTGAGTAAATGATGACCCAGTTGACATTTTATGAGAGAAATAGCTCTTTAATGTTGGTTGAATAATGCGAAATGTGATAACTGACATGTAATGCTTCGAAAGGCAAGTTGACTGCTGAAGCTTCCTCGCTTTTGGCTTTAGCCTGCTAGCGGTCTCAACTCAAGGCATCCTGTCAAAAAGGGTGCACTGTTTTAAGAATAATAATGACACCAGACCAACACCATATCTTTTCCCGAAACTGAAACGCTCTCCAACTTTCCGCCGCAATTCAAACGGTCATTTTCGGGTAAACCCCTAAAAATACCCAGCTGGCTAATGTCACAAGCCACCGACTGTCCGACGGACAGAGACGGTCGCTTAGCTGAACACCTTGGCTCGTTTGACAGCATTTCATAAGAGCGAACTGTCATTAAACGACACAACGCTCGCGTAAAATAAGAAATTGTCGCTTTAAATCCAAGAAAATCATAGACTTTCTAGTGAGTTAGCACTCTTATCTCAGAGACCCGACTGACAGTCAAGGGTTCTGTAACGGTAACAACGCCAGCCTTTAAAACGACTGACGGCGGATAAAATAACATTATGGTCACCCTGTCTATGTTAACGGTTAAAAAAAAAAAAACACACACACACACAAAATGAAAATATTTTCAATTAGGTTAAAGCTCCAAATGTATATATTTCAACAGGAGTATTTCGAAAATATACGCTGTATCGCGTGATCATATCTGTAGAAACGCGGCGCGCGCAGGCGAACACATTTTAGAAGCTTCAGACGTCAAAAGCAACTTTCCAGCGTGCACTACACATCATCCCAGCATCGCAACATGGTGTGATATATTAAAACCCCATTGATTTTCTACACACCCCTCCCCTGCAGTCACAATAGGCAGGTGTGGGTTAAAAATGCACAGCAGCCTGGTTGCCTGGTTGCCTTCTTGCCCCTTTCTCTGCCTGCTACCAACTAGCAGGAGTTGCCTAGCCAATTTGGCTAGCTGATAATATCTCAGGCTAACGGAAAGCACGGTTGGATATAGACAAACAGCAGAGATGAAGCAAAAAAAAATGGTGCATTTCAAATGCAGCAATACCACAAGCATGCATGCGAGAAATGGTGAAATTACACTCACAAAGCTCTCCGAACGGTGCCTCTGAGATCCCCCTCACTCTCTCGGTCTCCCTCAGACTCACTCTGCCGTCTATCTAGCTCCTGCAATCTGCAGAAAAATCCCTCCCACAGCCTCGCGTCGCCTGAGACATGTGATGCACGTCAGGAGGACGGGCACTGACATACAGGATGATCCTCATTGGCTGAGACGAGATGTCAATCACATTAGGCGCACCCTCTGCTCAGCGTCCGCGCGCATTAACATAATTTATAAAGATGTTCCTGAGACCGGTTAAATGTAAAATAACTTGTTCCGCGTCGTTGCTTATTTTAACCTAATAAACGGCACGCTTCAGCACGTGCTGTCGTGGTTAGCTCCGCCCACAGTCACGGACGAGTCTTCCCCGGCGGCTAATTAAACCTGACGTCATTCTTTCCATGACGTCGCCCGCTCTCTCTCCTCGATTCTGGTGTTGTTTGATTCGCAGTGCGCAGAAACTCATTACACTCTCTGATCTGAACCGGATTAGTGCATTCTGCAGTCTGGATTCTTGCTCACCTTCTTTCCCAAGAATAGGAATTAAACTTTCGTCAGTTAGTTAACATATCACTGTTAGTAATTTGAATGGTCGTGTTGAGACTGATTCACTGAAATAGATAACCAAACAGATTGTGAAAAATATTGTGCAATCCTCTGTTCTTTCTTTCTCATGCTAATAGAGTGAACTTGCATGACCAGCATTTTTTCCCTCTGCATTTTCATCAAATTCATGTCTGAAGCACTTAGTTTAGCAGCCAGTCTGGCATCTTCCTTTAAAACTGCAGTACAAGCCCGGAGCATTTTTGTTTGTGAACCTTCGTTATAATATATACTAAATCCTCATGTCAGGGACTACCTGTACCAGAGGCGAATGGAAAACTTTTTAAAAACAAAAGGAATTTAAAAAATGTTACTGTGTTTTTTTTTTTATTTTAAATGCAGATACCACAGCTTCCTCTAATCATAATATAGATGGCATTTCCTTTTCCTGAGGTGGAGTGCTGCAAGACTTGCAATGTAACAATTTGATCTAATCTACTAAGAATTGTAAGATGCTTAATTTTTGTAAAGCAGTGCATCGCTTTAATTCAACTAATATGCTCTGTCACTTCGCACGTGAAAAGGTTAAAAAACACCAAAATGAGCTCAGTTCTTTTAAAATGTTCTTAAACATAAGCCTACTGGAAATTATGTTGGAAAAGTTATTCATAAAAGGAACAATGTTACCAGAAGATTTTTTCTTTCTTTCTTTCTTTCACACCTAACATCTTAGATTTGCAACAACAACCAATTCTCCATGTACTTGTTGTGGTTGTTTCTTGACAACCTCAGCTGTCATGACAACCATTGTTGGCATTTTGTAGACCATGGTTTACATGAAAGATGATGCCAAATGTAGAACAGTGTTGTGGGTTTCCCCATGAAGGCCTCAGAAGAAGCCACATTGCCATCTTCATTCTGTTCTTTTCTTTTGAAACCGCTCTACTGACATAGTCATTCATGTGGCCATTTATTTAAAGTGACTTGCAAATAATGAACAGCACAAATATCTAGGCTCTCCATAAATATATATATATATATATATATATATATATATATATATATATATATATATATATATGTATCCATATTTATTTTTTTGTGGTCTTTATTACAATACAAACAGAAAATATGTACAAATAGTAAAAAAAAAAAAATCAGAACAAAATGGCTTCTTTAAGCAAAAATCAGTATTTAGTGTGTTCTCAAAGAAGAAAATCTGAGAAACTTCTAATCAGATATTCCAGTCCTTTTCCATTCCATTTAGGTTTAAGAGAGCCAGGTTCCTGCTATTGCTCAAGTCTAAGAGGAGGTCACTAAATACCTGCCACTTTAGCCTATTATAGAAGTGTTTTTTTTTTTTTCTCTGATTTTTAATACTGCATACAAATTTACTGTATTTTCTGGTTATATTCTATAAAGAGACTGAGAAATAATTATATATGATCATTATACCATTGCTAAAACAACATCTTATGGTGGCACAGTATATATACACGACTATAGAACTTACCTTAGTATGTAGATGGTTATGACGTTATGATTCAGGTTGTGTCTTCAACTCATGTCTTCATTCCTGATGAGGTTCATGCTCTCACCATCTTTATGTTTTGACCCTAATTTATATAGACAGAGACTTGCTTCCATCCAGTAGCAATAATCTCCTGGTTTTACAATCACACAAGCACCTCTGCTCAACCTGGGGGAAAATCTGGCACAGTTGATGATAAACAGGCAGCAACGTTTGTGCTGGGTGCTCTTGACAAGATCCTTTCACCTAATGGGTTTTATCATTAACAAGAAGAACATCGCTGCACAAGACCGTCGTCAATCCTGTAGAGCATTGGGTTTTGATATATATGGCAAAACTTCAACTTTTTAAGACCATGTACTTTTAACTTGCGTTAAGCAAGGCTCAAAGGTTTGCTAATGTTCAATCAGATAGTGTGGGGAGGGGAGGTGTCAGTGAGTGCATTGATTGCTCAGCTTTAGTGCAAGCAGCTTGTAAATGTGGAGCATGTGATGCATATGTTTGCTGTAGGAATCTCTGGAGTAACCAGTCAATCTATTAGGCCGTTCGGAGCACCATATTTTCATCTAAAAGTAACATATAGCCCTTGCTAAGCCACAAGAGGCTGACAAACAAGTTTCCTTTCAGGCTTCCAAAACCTCTGAAGTAGAGAGGACATGAATCCTATTTTTATTTGTTCCAGTTTCCACTTCTGAGATTTTTATTTGGAGCCGGCACACAGTGAGCAGATGTCCCAGCAGCGCACAGATCCGCAAGTGCAGACACCTTTTTTACTTCTGAATCATATTCTCATACACACAGATACATACTGCCCTACAAAGGTAAAACGCACTAACTTCATTTTTGGTTGAATATGAGTTATTGACATTTTTGGGACATTCAAGACCTCCTTTATCATGTGGATAAGTATCTTGAGTCAATTCCAAGCCCAGGAGAAACCAAGGCAGAACACCATAACACCAGTTACTGCTTTTTGCCTTTGTTTTGAGTTGAGGTACTCTGCTATTGTTTAGCCGCTGTTTAGAAGTTACTGTGCCAGCCTGGAGTTACGGTATTCTGCCTATGTTTTATTGTCCATTAAAGTTTGCTGTGTTTAAATTACGGTGTAGCCTGTGTCATACATCTGTCACTGAAGCACTTCTGTCACACACTATACCTGAATAAAAGTGTAGGTAAAGCAAATAGTTAAGTGGTTGTTTTTACTAACAGCGTTTAAGGATGGCCCACTGCTCTTGAAGGAAAATAATGATTGAGATGGCTTTGAAATACAGACATTAAGGTCAAAGTAAGAAATTGTGTAACACAAAAGATGCATTAGGCAAACAAATTAGATAGATCGCAATCTATTTCATTTAGCTAGCTAGCAGCCTATAGCATAAATAGGCTAGTCAGCTATCCAATGAATGAGCTACCAAACTGCTCCATGTAACAAAGCAATGGTAAATCATCGATCACTATATTTTATACAGGTGTTACTATAATGATTTTGTAAATGGCGTTCAACCAAATATTGATAATGTGGAAGTTACTTCCATTTGCTTTGGTGTGACTTCACACTTTTTGCAGATAATACGAAGGCAGAGTGTAACTTCAAAATAGTGGTCAAAAGTCTGGTTTGAGCTCAAGATTTTTTATGTAGATAATTTTCATTTCTAAAACATCTAATTGCCAGATTTCCAGTGTCCTACCTATAATAAATTTGGCATTTTTCTCAGTTCCACACTCTAGTGAGTTGAGGTCTTTTGCCTTTGTAGGGCAGCATATGTGCAGCCATTCACTACCTACAACCTACAGTGTCAAAGTTTAGGGATTCAGGATATAATTTCCTATTTAAAATGCACATTGGACTGTACATAATCATATATATTAATTATATAATATGAATTATATATTAATATATAATTATGTAAACTACAACAAAAGTTTTAATGTATGACCTTGCTGGACATTAGGCCACACATACTGTGATGTCAGAAGAGAGAAGTTGGTGGCGGTCTTGCTTGCTTATCAAGATCTGAGATAAGAATGTTTGCTTAACAAGCAGTTCAGAGTGAGAAACAAAGCATTCTTGGGTCAAAAATACTTTTGACAGGAAAAATTCCTCAGGGCAGGCGATGAAGTTGTCATAAGACTTAAAGGCGTCACTGCTGAAACTCTGCAAATGATAACAAAAAAGGCATCATGGAATGTCAGCTGACTCAAATCAATGTGGAAGAAGAGGACAGTGGAAATGGCTCATTATAACAGACCTGCACAAGAGGGTCAAATACCCTATCAGTCAGGACACACACTATTATTACTTCCTCTGGTTACCAATCTCCCTTCTCCAGCACTCTGGCTCTTACTAGAGCTTTTTCCACAATGTCAGCACAGAACTTCCTTCATTCTGATGGGACACAAAAAAGACAGAAAAAGCAGAGAGAAAAGGCAGAAGTTAGACTATATTTAGCATTATAATAGTATGCATACAGTGGCCTCAAAAGGTTTTTGGATGCTTAAGCCAAACTTAAAATGTATAAATTTCATTGCATAGATCAATACAATTTCTCAGAACAAACTTTCTGGTGTCAAACAAAACTTCCAGTTATGTTTGACACCAGAAAATGTCCAAATACTTTAACATCACCATTCAAATGTTTAAAGTTAGTTTTTTTTTTTTTTTTTTTTCTTAAAGAAATTAATACTTTTATTCAGTAAGGATGCATTAAATTGTTTTAAAGTGAAAGTAAAGACATTTACATTGTTACAAAAGATTTCTATTTTAAATAAATAAATGCTGTTCTTTTGAATTTTCTATTCATAAAAGAATCCGGGAAATTTGCATCACGGGTTACATAAAAATATTAAAAAGAAGAACAACTTTTTCAACTTTTGATAATAATAAAAATGTTATTTAAGCACAAAATCAGCATATTAGAATGATTTCTGAAGGATCATGTGACACTGAAGACCGGAGTAAAGATGCTGAAAATTCAGCTTTGCCATCACCGGAATAAATTACATTTTAAAAGATATTTAAATTAAAAAAATTTTTTTAAAATTGTAAAAATATTTCACAATATTACTGTTTTTGCTGTATTTTAATCAAATAATTGCATAGTGAGCATAAGAGAAGCATATTGAGCATATTAAACAGTATATCTACGGTTTTACTGTGTTATTAAAATCTTACCATGTTATATTTGCGTGAAAAGAATTTCTATGCTACCTTTCTTTATATTAAATGGCACTCTGTTTGATAACTTGTTATAATGCAATGAAATTCATGCATTTTTAAGTGTCCAAACACTTTTTGGGGCCGCTATATAATAAAACACCAGAAGACATATTACTAAAAGCAATGTTTAGTGGCAAGACGCCCTATTACATTTCAAACATTTTAAATCCTATAAACATTGGGTTACCGCTATCAGACGCTGCTATTGCTGCAGTATGCGAAACAGGCATGGGTTTCTATTGGGGCAGGTTGTTTGGGGTTAGAGAAACTTAATGAGAAACATTCATTATACCAAACATGTCATCAGACAGCTGTAATTACAATAATTGTCTCTTCTCAGAAATACTACATGGGGGTGAATATGGGGTTTGTGTGGTGTAAGACTCCTTAATTAAGTCAACAATAAACTCCCCTCACTGTCAGAGCGACAGTCCTGAGTTATTTTCCATGAGAGAGTAGAAGTAGCGTTTGCACAAAGTGCGTCCCGCAAAACACACATAATGCAGTCTGATGATGCTTCATTGAGTGTAACGGCAGCCAGGGTGGGGTTATGGGATATGTTAAAGTATAACATTCAAAAATTGGACCGCAAGAAAGATGTTAGTCTGCTTTGGGCAGGGGCATGTTTGTGTTTCCAGTTTCCAGTGGAATTTACAGCAGGAGCTCAGAGGTGAATGGCCCAGTGGAGAAAGACTGCAGCTGTACACTGTATGTGTGTGTGTGTGTGAGGGGGGGACAAAAACACAGACAGTGCTCTTAGTCAGCACTGGACCGGCAGCCAGGCCGGGGGGCCAAGTTTCCACTTGCGAACAATAATTCACCTCAAGTGCCCAATGTGTATATGTGCATATGTGTGAGAGGACATCCCTCACTCTGAGGGCTACAGAAGTGCCTCTCCCACCCCAACGTCCTCCAGTTCCAAACCAAACCATTTCCATGTAAAGATTTGACATATTTACACTTAATGTTTGAGTGTGTTTGTGTATGTTGTGTAATGGAAGCAGAAGGTCTCTTCAAGAAGGTCAATGAACCACCATGGATACTTACACAGAGTGAGGGCGGAATATTCCGGGTTCAATACAGGTTAAGCTTAGTTGACAGAATTTGTGGCTCAAAAAATAATTTCTCATCTCTTTTTCTTTAAAAAGAGCAAAAAAACAAGGTTATGGCAAGGCACTTACAATGGAAGTGAATAGGACCAATTTGTAGAGGATATTTACACTGAACAGTATTGACTTTTTACACAAAAATCATGTTAACATGTATATTGTTTATGTTTTGTGGCTACACTATTGCATTTTTGAATTGTCCCCACTCACTTCCATTGTAAATATGGTACTATAATGCCACTAATTATGTGGATTTAGCTTAACTTTTGAACGAAGAATACTCCTTTAAAGGGTCATTTACACTGAACATGTTTTTGCGTGGACAAAATGTGAGACATGGGCAATGGAATGCGAAAACATGCAAGGTCTTGAGACAGATTTTTTTTTAAAAAATTAAACTTCTTTTAACTTGAGTGCCTAGTTTTTAGAATGCTATGCATGGGATGCTCCAAAAAAAGCAAATCCAATGTTCAAAGATGCATCTAGTGCAAATTTACATAGGAAAAACTATGTAAAAGCAGCTCAGTGGAATATATAAACACATTCTGTTTGTAACATCTTGTCTCTAAATCAACAAACCTAGGCCAAATAGTGTATTTATAGAACAGTTACTATCATATACTGATATTAAGGTCTTACTGCCTGTGTTCGTGTTTAAATGGAGAGCCATCTGTAGGGTGGCAGTGTCTATATTACCAAATTGGTTGTATTTATATGTCATTTTCACCTGGATTTATTACAGCAAAGTGCCTGGCTACAAACCAAGTGATCAATCAACCATCATTTACTCCAGTGTAACTAAACTCACAACATTAATACTGACCTAAGCTGGTTATGCGGGTTATGGATTGTTGAGAATTGGAGCAACTCTTATGGGAAATAGGCGCCCTTTCGTCTCACTCTCTTCCTTTTCCCATGGACTATATACCTGATGTGAGCCATGAGGGAGAAGAGAGGAAGAGGAAACGGGGTAATACAGTGAGCCTTCACATCCTGAAGTCTAGTAACACAAACACACATACATATGCCTCGTCTGTAACAGGTAATGATCCGGACCTATGAGAGAGGAAGAGACAAAGATGGAGATTGATGATAAAAAAGGGTGAGAGAAAAGATAGACTTGAATATAGATATTAGATAAAGATTTTAGATAAAGATATCTAAATTAGATATTTTTCTTGCTGTTTCTATTTCTGTAGTGTTGTGCCAGATCTGCCCATTCTGAAATCTCATTGGTCCACAATTCTGTATATCAAACATCAAATAGTTTCTGATTGACTGTTGTGTTCTGGTCATATGAGGGACTTTCTGAATCTCTTTTGTTTTTTCTCTACATCTTTGTGAAGCACTCATCTTTCTCTGACTCAGTTAACTCCAATATGTAGGCACCATTATGCTCCACATACACCCAGGCCACATGATGCCTACAGCAGCATCTGTGCCATGCTGAATGAATGAGTGAGCGTGTGGTTAACCCATAAACAGAGCAGGGAGAAAGTGGAAAGTGAAGTGAAAAATGGTGCTGCGCTGAAACTAGACCACAACCATTTTAAGAGCTGAAATTTTCCTACCTCTGACCACTGGAACAAGCAAAGTGACTACTAGTGCAGCAAAATGACGGCCTGTACTTTGAAAAGACACATTTGAATAATTTTCTCTCATTCATTCATCCTCAGAAATTCATATTTGAATTTTGGTAGCGTAAATCAAAAGGCGTATTGTTGTAGCTTATTTCCTCTTGATGTGTAACAGTTGTGATCTCATAGGCCAGTCGAAGCTCAGACAGAGGCAGAGGAGGGATCATTGATTCTACTACAAAGGAGCAAGTACAGTCAACTGGAGCTTGAATTATTCCCTCTCTGAATTCACACCATAATCACGTCAGCCCTCAGCATATCAGCGCTCTACTGTGCCATTGTGATGTCTTGTGATGAAGAACACAGTGTAGATTCACATCAGACAAAGAAACTGCCAATCAGAACATTTAGTATACATCTAAGTGGAGCATGATTGTAGACCAATGACAATTCATGGTGGGTGGAGCTACTCAGACTCTGTGGGTATAAATAAACCTATAATGACATTTTTCTCCATTACAAGAGCCCTCTTTTTGTTATAGCTTTTCTTTGCTATTTCTACTTCTACTTTTGTTTTCTTGTACCAATTCCTTTACTTACATATGCTTTACTACATAGTTTTGAACTCTCAGATTTGTTTGTAGGCAGTCATGTGCAGAAGTGCGAAGCGTGGATGTTTTTATCTTTAGATTGAGGTTAGGTTTAATAATCATAGCATTTTAGCGGTGTTAATTTATGGTTGGAAAGCATCTTTTGCCATGGAAAATAGGTTTGTGAGGATGGTTCATTCTGGTAACCTGATGACCCCAAACCAGACAAACAGAGGTAATTGGTAAACCCGCCACACTGGTTCTGCTGTAAATGCCCTTTTGTTTTGTATGGCCAGCATGTGGGAACCAAGAAGTCACTGTCCATTACATGGCATCTTTCCTTGTTATACTAGATTGTTTCCACTCCCTCAATGAATATCCAAAAAAGAAAGAGTTCATGATGTTATAATGCTAAGCCTAATGGTCTCCATTGATTTTTAATGAAATTAAACTTTAAAAATGAAATATTTTGTGATATGTAAGTGCAAGAAAACGGCATAATTAATATAATTGTAATATATTTAATGTCTAACCTCTAATGTCTGCACTAAAAACCCTATATACCAATAAATAATTATATTATATTTTTATTATATATAAATATATAAAATAAATAACTCATAACGCCAAAGTTTGTCCTCTGGTTTAAAAAGTGTATTAAATAAAATATTCTTTGGCCAAAAAAAAAAAAAAAAAAAAAAAAAGCCATTATTTGAATGGCAAAAAAACCCCAAATAAAATATTATTATATTATATTATTATTATATTATATTATATTATATTATATTATATTACAGGTGCTGGTCATATAATTAGAATATCATCAAAAAGTTGATTTATTTCACTAATTCCATTCAAAAAGTGAAACTTGTATATTATATTCATTCATTACACACAGACTGATATATTTCAAATATATATATATATATTATATATATATATATATATATATATCCATCCTGTTTTTTCAGTCAGTTCTCGTTTGTGTTTTGATGTGGTTTCTCCTGGATATCCGTGATTTAAAATCTACCTTTCTGCATTCCTCCTCGTCATGTGAGTTTATACACCATGTCACGTTATATAAAATAACTAAAAGTCTACTAAAATTTGATTCTTCAGAGAATACTTTCAGCATGTTTGCTGGCTATATCCAGATGCTTCACAAGCCTAAACCCCCTGGGAGACCTACAGAAGGTGTAAAAGCATTGAGACAGGCCACTCTTTGTTCCATACAGTGAAGGAAAAATATCACATCCCTGTTTGGAGAGTCGCTGCCAAACCCTAAACCAGGTTAAACACATTTCAGAGAAAGAGGGGAAAAGATTTTCAGTTTAACATCAGAATGAAAAGTTACTATGGGTTGGAGATATCTTCCGTTAATATCCATTTATCATCACAGCTTTCAAATAAATCCGCCTTTTTGGACTTGGACGTCTTTGGAAAGTGAATGTCTAGAACTTTATTTCTGTATTTCCATTCATGTCTGAGTAGTCACTGATGCATCATGGAGTAGATTAAGGTGTTGCAAAACACTATAAGTCAAGCTTATTTTGGTTGTTGTGCGAAAGAAAGGTCATGTTAAAAAACAATCTTTAAGCTGGAAAGACTTGAGTGATGTGAATTAGCCTTAGCAGTAAACTGTATATCTTGGAGGCAGATGTTAACAGGTCATTCAACCCAGTAGCAGCGTCTATATACATGATGAAGACAAATTATGCTTCACTGCACCAGCTGACACATTCTTCCATCACTAACCCCCAGAAGTCATAATGTTGCCTGGTCATGGCGACGGTGAGTGTAAACGGTGCAGGCTGAAACTAGCTTCCAATGCCAGCGTCTGAGCCCGGTCTGTTGATTGTCTGGCTGTGTGATGTAGGCCAGCTGGAATCTAACGGTCGTTTACATCCTCCTGTCAAACAAGAACCTCCAGCCTGTCAAACTTAGTGGAAGGACGACAAAAACTACACTCCCCAGAGCTTTCCCTGGAGAAACGGTTTAAAGAAACAGCTAAATAAGGGCAGAAATCTTGACGAATGTTTGGAAGAAAGGCGAGTGCTGCTAATCATCTGGAGCATTTGATGGCTGTGTTCTCTCTGTGTTTGTTGTAAAGAAGACAAACCTGTTCTTTCTCCACATGGTGCTGTCACACCTGATCTAATGCAGTGTACAAGATACAAGCTACTGAGGACACATAAGGGCCAGGGTGGCACTGGGATGCCCAGATTGAAAGCAGACCACCCAATTTTAATTGCCAGAATATACTAATAAATAAAATTCATATATATGCATATCATCTGTTGTGAATATGGTTTGAAATAAGGAGGTGCATAATACCTTAAAAAAGCATTCCCATTGATTTCAAAGGATTATCTGTGGATGATGCCTGAAATATTTGAAATGAAATGCCATGTTTGTCTTTGTACAGCATACAAAGGTGAACCTGTAGTAAACAACATTAAATGGGCAACAAATGCCTCACTATCGGTGTAAATAACAAAATGAACAATAATACAGTAGTCATAATTTATTCCTGTCGTAGTGCATGCTGGGAACTGTAGTTCTTCCTCCAGTAATACCTATAAGGTAAACTTAATTGCTGCCAGCACCACATTTACTGGTTAAAATGCAGGATTGCTCAACATTAAATTCAAATGGATAGTTCACCCAAAAATGAAAATGATATAGGCTAATCGTTTACTATAAGGGTTAGTATATGGTTACATAATTTTTGTTTTTGCGTGAATTATCCCTTTAAATTTAATGCCATTCTAAATTTGTATGACTCTGTGGAACACAAACAAATATATTACGAAGAACTGTTTTTAAACTGGTTTTGTTAATTCATTGAAAGTCAATGGGGTCCAAAACACATTAAAGGGGTCATGAATTGACAAATCATTATTTCCTTGATCTTTTGACATGTAAGAAGTCATTGTACTGTAAAAACATGCTGTAAGTTTCAGAACCGAAAACTTCCTCGTTAGTCCAAAAACAGTTTTTATTGAAATCAAGCTCCGAAAATAACTCATTTAACTCGATTTTGTTACATTATGACGTAATAGTGTGATGGAAGATCACCTCTGCAGAAGAAAATCATTATACCTCATCGCATATTTGGCCCCAACCCACTGGCATGTTAGTGAGCTGAGAAGAGAGATACGGGATCACTGGACTAAAAATAACATTACCTTGCAAAGGATCCCAATGCTAGGAAAGTAGTTATTTATTTTCAACTATATGAATGTCTCAGTTGTTTGTTCATTCAATTGCAATTTTGGTGCAGGCTTACTGTAAGATATGGACCAAACAGTAATACCACAACAGTAACCCAACCCAACAGTAACCGTGTTACTTATCAGAAATCACAGATTAGGCATTATATGTATTAATTCATGTATAGTCAGACATTCTTTGTCTCAAAATCATTCATTGCTGTTTATGCATCAGTAAATCAAGCCAGTGATTAAACAATCAACTTCACATTGTTTCTCTTAGTAGCATGAAAATAACCTGTTATTTAAATTGTGATTAAATTATATACAGAAAGCGAACAAAGAACCCTCTATTTATAATCTCTGGAGCTGTCAATCACACAGCGCAGGTTATCAGTGACTGAGTTCTGGACTCTCGCCAAAACTCCTGTTATAATCAATGATGCTGTCTACACTGCACAATGAATCTCTTATTTACAGTGTGTTTGCACTGTTAGTTATGATGAAAGCATTCATGAGAGTGGAAAAAAATCAAGTTGCGATGACGAGATCACTGCAAAATAGACATGTCTGTCACTAGTTAATGCTCATCGCTGCAACATTTCATTCAACGGGAGTAGATCTAAATGTAATGCTATACGACAGCTGTAATAATAAAAACAGTAAAAGTTTTCGAGAGAGTTCCACATGTAATACTTATTTCATATGCAAAGATGTTAGCCAATCACAGTGGGCGTTTACACTGAAGTCTTACAGCAGACACGCCCCTTCCAGAACGTTCAAAGGGCTAAAATAAGGGTAGAAAATGGCCTTTTATTTCTAAATGATGACAATTTTTGATGTAAAAATCATACTAACATTATAAGTGCACCTCAGAAACAAAAAAATGCATTTCGTGACTCCTTCAAACCCCAATTCACTTTCATCGTATGGACAATACAACAGAGACATTTTTCAAAATAACATTTTTTGTGTTCAAAGAAGAACTTAATTTTGCAGTTATGCGTTACACTGTTTAAAATCAGCAAAAAAAATTGTCTTATAAAGTAAAGGAAAGTGATATGTTTCATATGCACATTTGTAATGACATTACAGAGTAGAAGACGAATAAACATCCACTCTGTTTCACCAGGGTCCACCCACTTAAACCAAGCTGTAATGGTTATTTTCATTTGTGATGTGGAGTCCAGCTGTATGCATCTCTATTTGGGTCAGAGTTCTATGAGGCAGGTCTGACGGTGGCTTCAGCAACCGTGTGCATTGTACCTGGTCATTCATAATAAAACAGTCTACAAATAATGAATGAGAATGGTGAGTAACCTGAGGATAAAGTGGGATAGAAAAACACCATGGCCTCCTCTCTTCTCAACTTCAAAAAAAAAAAAAAAAAAATGAACCTAAGGTCCAAGAAGTCCAAAACAGGAAACAGAGGCAGCTATAATTTATAAAGAAAAGGAAATGACCGCCCTAATTTGGAAAAAAAATATTTGTATCATCCTTCCGGGGCCTGGCAAGGAGTAGTGGAAGAACACTCAAGTTAACAGACTCTTGATGTGTGTGCAAACTTACTAGTTCAAGGCCACATCTCCATATTTCAAGGACCACTCTTAATTTGCGCCGGTAGCCAGATACTTTGGCCTAATGCTGATAACTCAGCCAGGAGTTTTGTACATCTGTCTAGAGAAAGCGATAGGATGTTTACTTTTGCTTTTGGAAAGAAACGAGTGTCCCAGGAGTTCCATTTAAACAATGGAAAAACACTTACTGTAAGTGTTTCTGCTGAATTTTATCTTCAGAGACACAGGTGTTTGGAATGCAGTGGACCCACACGGCAGGACCCTCGCAGCCCAGCAGGTACGGCCGCCTGTCCCCTTCACCAGCTCCATCTAATTAATTAAAACCTTCACACCTCAAAAAGCACCCATTGATTTCAGGCAGCAAGTCTTGAGCGCAGCTGGGGCAAGGAGGACGCGGAGTGTTCGAGTCAGTAGTGTAGGGACAAAATAAATGATCTATCATCTATCTTGTTTTAGGTGATGATATGAGTCTTGGCGTTTTGAATTATGACTCCTGCAAACTTGCTTTGGATGGAGAAACTATAGCCAGATGGCAAAGAACATCAGTTCAGTCTCATCTGTTAGATAAAATGTGCAAAAATTGTACCTTTAGAGGTACAACAGCTTGTTACTTGGGCAGTACCCTCAAATGGAACACCTTTGTACTTTGTCAACTCATTTTTAAAGTCAGTGTTGGGGAAGCTACTTTGAAAGTGTAACTTGCCAAACTACAAGCTAATCATAATTCGAAAAAGTAGATACACTATAAGCTACAAATAAAAAGTATCTAATTACACTAAAACAATATGTTTTATATTTAAGAAAAACGAATCCATGATATAATTATGGATTATGTTATATTTTAATCAGAGCCTCATTCAAAAACAAAAGGGGTTTTAAATAAATCTTAATTAGGGTGACAGTATCAAACTAAAACTTACTAAATACAACAAAACACCCTAATTTGCATAACAGCTGAAAACAAAGTACATAGACTTGAAGTGGCAAATCCTTTTTTGTGAATCTGTTTATTAAATGAATCACTCAAACTAGAATAAATCAGAATTGCAAACACTATGAGAGAGAGAGAGAGTGCAGTTTAGAACCAAATGTTTCACTAGAATGTATCAGACATTCTATTGCTACATACAGTATGAGAGAGAGGTTCATTTAGCATGAACTGATTCACTAGAATGAATCAGAGATTCCATCACATATGAAAGAGAGAGAGCTGTTTAGAACCAACTGATTCTCTAAAATGAATCAGACTTTCCAAAGCTACATACAGTATGAGAGAGATGACCACCTAGGATGAACTGATTCAGTAGAATGAATGAGACATTTGAGAGATCTGTTTAGAACCAACTGATTCAGTAGAGCGAATCAGACTTTCTATTGATACACAGTATGAGAGAGGATCATTTAGCATGAACTGATTCACTAGAATGAATCAGAGATTCTATTACTACATATTCCAAAGCTACATACAGTATGAGAGAGTGGTAGGACGAACCAATTCAATAAAATGAAAGACATTCCAGCGCCACATTTGAGAGGAAGCGTCATTTATAATGAATTGATTCACTAGTATGAAAAACACTTTCAATGAACTGGTTCACTAGAATGAATCAGTCTTTCAATCAGTACATATATAAGAAGTTATTTAAGATGAACCAATTCACTAGAATGAATTAGACTTTCAAACATTACATATAAGAGAGACAGAAAGTCATTTAAGGTAAACTTTCCAACTCTACAGTATAAAAGAGAGAGTCATTTAGAATGAACCAACTCACAAGAATGAATAAAAGTTTTTAGCCCTGCATATGAGAGAAAAGACAGTTTAGAACAAACTGATTCACTAGAATAAATAACTACACTACATATAAGAGTAAGAGAACACAGTAAGAGCGTCTTTGTTTATTCCTTCAGCTCTGACTTTACCATTTGGTCATGCTGTACTCTACAAGCTGATAAAGTAGCTTGTTACTGGAAAAGTTAGTTAGTTGCTCCTTAATTTTTTCTGACAGTGTACCCTGCATGACTGTGAGGGTGTATGTGGGGGTGTATTTACACAAAGCCGTTTGGACATTTCGGTGACACATGCAGGAGTGAATGCATAATGAAAAACAAAAGAATGAATAAATGAACAATACAGGATGGGAAAAGCTTTCAAGGCTTCTGATGTCTGACTTCAAACACAGCAGCACAGTGGATCAGCCGGGTGAGGAGAGAGGGGTGGTATGATGGAGAGACATGAAGATGGAGGGGGGAGATTAAGAGAAAGGTCAGAGGAGGATCCATCCTGCCGCTCAACTCAGTGGCATGTCTGCTTGGTGGGGCGGCCGTGCTGCATGTGCCTCTTTCCTCTTTATTGTACCTACCATATATAGTAGCCAGTCCCTGAGTAACTCATCATAGGCACAACATGCTGACTTGTTGCTCTCGAAATGACAAGTACTGCAATAATGGCCCTCGCACGGGGTCCCGTAGCGAACGTGTTCCCATCCTGTGCTTCCCCTGTGGCAAATCTCGCTCACAAAATGCAATCAAGACTTGCATACGCTGATGAGTTAACTGTGTCACCCTGGGGAAATTGAACCTGAAGATCCATTTAGTGTTAAGAGATTGCCCACCTCTGCCCCATCCATCAAACCTCAACTGAGGGAATAAAGATCCTTTTTTCTTTCAAATTTAATTCCAAAACAGAATTTCTCAGCTGTCATGGCAAAATCAGATGTCGCTGTAACCTTATGTGTCACATGACCCATTCCTGTGCTTCTACACTAGATGAATCATATCTGTGCAACAGGGCTGGACACCGAGGGACAGATTGCTGATGAACGACAAGAATGAATATCTTAATATTACCCATGATTCCCTTGGCCAGCGTGCACATCCCAAATCAATCTGTTTGGTTATGACAAGGGCAAGGTCTCTGTGATTGCACATTTGACCTATGACAGTGATTGTTGAGAGACGACGTTCTGGCTGGCCAATGCCCTTGAGCTTAATGGCTTCAAATTAAACTTCAGCTACATTTTGGGATACTGGAGCAGCAGAGATGGACAAGGAGGGGCTAATGGAGTATCAAAACAGTTGAAGACTATAAAAATAAGAGTTAGTTCCCAAAACTGTAGCTCATCTAGATAGAAATAAAGTGGTTGGTTATTAAAACATTTTGCATATTGTTGGGCATATGCATTTCATGGTAAATTATTAAAATATTAAAACGATTATGGCTGGCAAAACATTTAGGGGCCTATCATACACCAGGCGCCATGCAAGTGTTTTTTGCTAGTTTCAGCCCGACGCAGTTATCATTTTCACGTCCTGTGCCATGTTGTTTAAATAGCAAATGCATTTGCGCACATTTGTACGCCCATGGGCGTGCTGGTCTGAAAACGAGGTGTTCAGGTGCATTGTTGGCGCATTGCTATTATGAGGCAACTGAAATAGACTGCGCCACTGACCAACTGAAACCTGGTCTAAAGTCAATGGTGCAATATTTGTTTATTAAAGAGCGCATTAGTATTATGCGCCTATATGTGGGTGCACAACGCGCGTACTCTCTATTTATTACACACACACACGCAGGGATGTGCAACAGCACACAAACATGCCAAATATTAAAAATAAAATGATTACGATGTAAAAGATTATTATTGTGTGCATAAAGATAAAAATGCTTTGGTGGAATCTGGCTTGCCCCGTAGATGGTCTGCTCGCGCACGAGCAGATCTGTTTCCTCGCTAGAGAAGCTTTCAGTTTTTCTGCTTGCAAATTCCACCATGTAAATAGTAAATCCGCCATGGTGTGGCTTTTAAACTGGCTTTTAAAGGGAATGGGAGACGAGACTCTTGATTGGTTTATTGCACATTATGCCCAAAACACACCCGTTACTAATTAAGAGAATAGGGTCAACCCTTTTAGACCATGCACTGGGCGCCGACCATTTTTCCCGTCATTAAACTAGCGAAAGTGGATTCGGACACGCCCTAAGTGCACTTGATTTAGACCATGTGCTTAGATCGTTAAAATAGGGCCCAATGAAACCAAACTCAAAAACTATATGTGAAGATTTGTGCTTATTGTTGGGCATATTTCATGTTATTATTCAAATAAATATTAAAATGATCAATTATGTCTGCCAAAACATTGAGAAACCCTACACTCAAACTATATTAATAATTTTGCATATTGTTGGGCATATGTATTTCAGGGTACACTGTAAAAAGTAATATGCTATATCGACTTCATAAAATTTTGGCAACAGATTACAAGCAATATTATTAATTAAATCCAACAAATAGAATTGAGTTAGAATTAATCAAATTAATTCCTTAAATGTCAACCATTTAAAAGGAATAAAATATAAACAAAAATATCTGAATAACAGACAGACGTCAAAGATGAATTAAGAACTCTTTATTTTTATTGCCAACATTGAAGACACCTGATGATAACAAGCAGAATCACTAAAGGAAAGAGAAACACAAGAATTAACAGAGGTTTAGATGTTGATGTTGATTTTATTGAAAATGTTTGGTCACCGTTATGGTGATCAGTGTTTCATTTAGTTGGCCAGTTTGATTCTTTGCTTTTTATGTCAGTTTGTGGTTTTTGTAATGGTGTTTGCTAATTTTACACATTTTAAATGATTGACTTTTAAGGAATTAATTTAATCAATTCTAACTCAATTGTTATATGTTACATTTTATTAATAATATTGCTTGTAATCTGTTGCCACAATTTTATTGAGTAGATAGAGTGTATTACTTTTTACAGTGAAGTAAATAATAAAATCAATTATTTGAATGATCAATTATGGCTGCTAAAACATTTAGAAAACAAACTCTCAAAGTATATGTTAATAATTTTGCATATTGGTTGGGCATTTTGTAATAATATTAACTTTTTTATTTTAAGGATATTTTTGTTTACTTTTGTATGATGCACAATTTTAGTACTGTATTGGGTCATGATGTCCAAAAAGAAAAATCTTTTTCCAAAGCAAAACCAGCTGAGAACCACTGATATAATGTTTGTCATCATGCCACCAGGGAGACACAATTTGATATGGATTTTTGATTCATGATGTTTGACAGAGAAGTTAAGGTCTTCATAGCACAGATGAATTATCTTCTCTCACCATATTGGGTATTTCCACATTAATCAATCTCCACAACCCTACACATGTCATTCAAATATATAGAATATGCTCTTATCAGCAGAATACACAGTGCATGAGTGATAAATCTGAAGTATCTGAGACTGACAGCTGAAGGGTCAGAAACAATTATTTGGCCATCATGAGCTATATCTAATTTGATCCTATTACAGTGCAGTCACCTCCTCCACACAGACCTGCAGACAGAGAGATGGAACATACTTTAAGCACACAGGCATTATTTTAATATCACACATAATTCATCACTTTAGTACACGATCAACAGTCTCAGCGAAGCGTAACGCAGAGCAGAACGGAATGTTCTAATAAAATCACAGGGTTCACCGTCCTGTTTCTTTGGCTACGAGTCCATAATCCTTGATATGATTGTCACATATTTGAAACAAACTATTTTTTTCCTTTTACCTTTGCTACCCTGTTATCCCTATTTTATTCACTCACATGGTTCACTCACATCCATCCATCCATCCATCCATTCTATATAAAACAATAGTGGATTTCAAATGTTACAATGTAGCCTATGTTTTTCATGTTACCTTCTCCCTTTTAAAATACGTTGGTCATTTCAAGAATAAATTATGCAATTTTATCTTATTTATTTGAAAGAATTAAAAGAGCAGTTTGAAGTCTATCCTTATATTGTTCAAATGGTCAAGGTTGATATGGGATTTAGAAAGTAATTAGTAATAAGTAATGCAATACTTTCTAGAGTAATTAGTACAGTAATCTAATTACACTGTTGAAGATGTAATCAGTAGCTGGTAATTCATTACTTTTTTAGAGTAACTCACCCAACACTGATGTCAACCTATTCTACTTACCCTAACCCTAACCTAACAGTCTACTAATACTCTAATGAGATTTAGTTGACATAGAATGTCTAAAGTGGACTATCAAAACAAAGTGTTAACAAATGTTTGTTTGTTTTTTGCATTGCAAATGTGCTTGTTATGTACACTTATTTTGCCTTTAGTTGTCTATGATTTGTAAGAATATTAGCTGACTTTTAATCATTCATAACCTCAAGAGTCAACAAAAACTGCAAATCAGGATGCTCCATCTGCCTCTTTAAAAACAGGTGAAGGAGGGAGCGAGAAAGAAACAAGAAAAGCGATATGGGATTCAGTGCAGTTTGTGATGCCTGTGAGCACAAAACATTTTATAAATAACTAAGAGACACATGCCTGAGGCTCATTAAAATTAAACAAGCCCTCAAACTGAAAACATACGGCGTCTGAGATATTAATAAAACCAAACCCCAGAGCGAGAGAGGAGTCAATGCAGGGCATGAATTGCAACAGTAGTCTCAAACCCAGCATGGAAGACAGGCGACATATACCACCTGTGTGCATGCGTGTGTACATGCGTGCACCTGCTGTGAAGAAAGAGAAGAGCGGAGTGTGAGCGTGTAAGGCAACAAACACCATTATTGGTGATATGTAAATGAATGATTGGCAGTCTATGTGAATATGTGTGTGTACTGAGACAGACCTTGCCGGGTAGGGTGCATAAAACTCCTAAAATAGATACACACACACACACACACTTCTCAAAAGGGCACACCCAGAAAACCAACACACAAATGACAAACAGCTGGAGCTGATTATAACTAACAATAGTGTCCAAAAGTCACAGTTGAGTTAATAACTGTCATCTGCATAAAGTAGAATCAGACAAGTCGCATACACAGCACTTTGTGCTGCATTAATGCAGACTGATAGAGCTCCATGAAAGTTGTATTGTAATGGAACAATGCACCGCTCTGCATTCACAACGGGTTTACATGCTATGCAAGAGTCCTGGTGCACATTTGCATGCATTAGTGAGATTCAGAGCCACTGAGGAGTGAAAATCACTGATAGCTCTGTCAGAGCTTGTGTGTGTCAGTGTCAATGAAAGAGTGAAGTGAGTGAGAGCCATGGGTATTGAACTCAAAGAACAACATTATAGATAAAAAAAAAAACTGTTGGAGCAGCTTAAGCTACATTGACAATAGGCTTTGGAGAATTTATGTCAAATTGTCAAAGAAACTGCTGTGTGATTGCAAGCCAGACTTGAATTCATTTATGTTGGAATTAATGATAGTTTTCTGTGCTATTGTGTTTCACATGCTTTTCTCTTCTTTGTTAATGTGTGGATTTCTCTAAAGCAGTCAAGTAGGCCAAGTCAAGACACATGTTTAAAAAAATGTACAAAGAAATATATGATGGTTGGCCTTGAAAACATTATAAAATGATTTTGAGGCTGGATATAACTTAGCAGACATACAAAGCACAAAATATTGAAGTGGTGATGCAAATTACAGACACAATACACGAATCAAATCACAATTTATTCTACCGTTCAAGAGTTTGGGGTCAGTAAGATTTTTTATGTTTTTGAAAGAAGTATGTAATTTAAGGGATAGTTCACCCAAAAATGAAAATTCTGTCATCATTTACTCCCTCCAAACCTGTATAAATTTCTTTGTTCTGCGGGAAAAAAAAAAAAAGATATTTGGAAGAATGTTTGTAACTAAGCAGATCTCACCCTCCAATGACTATCATAATAGAAAAAAAAAAATACTATGGCAGTCAATGGGGGGACGAGATGTGCTTGGTTACAAACATTCTTCCAAATATCTTCTTTTGTGTTCAGCAGAACAAAGAAATTCATACAGGTTTGGAACTACTTGAGGAGGAGTAAATGATGACAGAATTCTCATTTTTGGGTGAACTGTCCCTGCTGTGATGGCAGAGCCAAATTTTCAGCAGTCATTACTCTAGTCTTCAGTGTCACATTATCCTTCTAAAATCATAATATTATCTCTAGAATATCCCAACTGTTCTGTCCGGTTCTGTGGTGTGGTACACTGGCTTCGGCTGTACAGGTGCAGGACATGTCCCTAACTGACCTGGGAACAGTGGGTGCCTGATATCATCATCACTGTGTTCAATTCACAGGAGTCCTGCTCAGCCAGCCGTTGCCGTGGCGATGTTGATGTAACATTCCTGTAGAAAAGTGCTGCTGAAAAGAGGAAGGTGTGTGCGTGAATGATCCAAGGGGAGGCCTGAAAGGTATTGAATCCTGAGGCAATGAGACAGGCGGACAGAGCACTCTGAGACAAAAAGAAAGAGGTGTGTGTGTGGATGTGTGTGTGTATGTGTGTGTGTGTCTAAAGGAAAAAGAGAAAGAGAAGAATAGACAGTGTCAGCGCTGGAGGCAGGAAAAGGAACATTTCAGATTCTGCTTTAGATTTCAGCTGTAAAACACAGTGACATTTCATTAAGAAACCACACAGATAAATACATGCATGTGTGACACATTTGGAAATATAAAAATATAAAAATAAAAATACCCCTACATGAAGATAATTTAACACACCACAATTTTGATGCAGATTAATGCATTCACACTGTAAAAAAAATATTTTCATGATTTGTTATCACAACAATTTTTCTTTTGTCAAATCAACTTCAATAATTAATGTGATTCAGATAAAATAATATTTTGAGTTTCTGCTGATTAAACCAATCACCTTCATTGCAACTCAAATTTTTAATTTCAATGAACTCAAAATTTTAAGACAACCAGGTAACTTACTTTTTTAAAGGGTTAGTTCACCCAAAAATGAAAATAATGTCATTAATTACTCACCCTCATGCCGTTCCACACCCGTACAACCTTCGTTAATCTTCAGAACACAAATTAAGATATTTTTGTTGAAATCCGATGGCTCAGCGAGGCCTGCATAGCCAGCAATGACATTTCCTCTCTCAAGATCCATTAATGTACTAAAAACATATTTAAATCAGTTCATGTGAGTACAGTGGTTCAATATTAATATTATAAAGCGATGAGAATATTTTTGGTGCCAAAAAAACAAAATAACGACTTATATAGTGATGGCCGATTTCAAAACACTGCTTCAGGAAGCTTCAGAGAGTTATGAATCAGCGTATCGAATCAGCGGTTTGGAGCGCCAAAGTCACGTGATTTCAACAGTTTGACACGCGATCCAAATCATGATTCGACACGCTGATTCATAACGCTCCGAAGCTTCATGAAGCAGTGTTTTGAAATCGGCCATCATTATATAAGTCGTTATTTTGTTTTTTTTTGGCACACCAAAAATATTCTCGCCACTTTATAATATTAATATTGAACCACTGTACTCACATGAACTGATTTAAATATGTTTTTAGTACATTAATGGATCTTGAGAGAGGAAATGTCATTACTGGCTATGGAGGCCTCACTGAGCCATCGGATTTCAACAAAAATATCTTAATTTGTGTTTCGAAGATTAACGAAGGTCTTACGGGTGTGGAACGCCATGAGGGTAAGTAATAAATGACATTATTTTCATTTTTGGGTGAACTAACCCTTTAAGTTAAACCAACCATTCTTTTTTACAATGATAAATACAAAAACTGTATTTAGAAGTCAATATATTGTTTAATGTATTGTTTATGTTCAATATAATTGATCATAAGTCTATCATTGGCCTCCAGCCCACAGGAATCAATTTAGCATTTGAGTTTGTCAATATGACAAAGGCAGACATGTTCTTGTGTATCTGTATCTTCAGCACTATTTTTTAACTGCAGTACATGTGCAGTCTAGCTTTTTTATTTTTAAGATGGCATGTCGATATAAAAACAGATGGTAGAATGTTTTCTTTTTACTAATACAGGGCCTAAATCAATGTGGTATTTTTTAATTAGTTTATTTTTATATAGTAAATTAATGTTGACAGCCCTAAAAATACAGTATGTTAATACCGGTTTGCATCTGCCATTATTGCACAAATACTTTTATCCAACAAAAAACATGTTCTATCTACTACTTATTTTTGTAAACAGACAAAAACATCACAGTGAATGAATAAATATAACAGTTAAAAAAGCTTTTAGCTATTTCTACATGCAAAATTTCTGCCTTTGTTGTTCCTACTTCCCTCCCCCTTTCTTTCTCTCTAGCGGACCGTGAGGCATGTGCTGCTGATACAGTAGTTGGGAGGTTTTTATGAGCGGCTGCACTAACTCCCAATATTTTCCGCTCAAAACATTTCAAACCATGTCTCAAATTAGCAGAAGCTTGGCCCTGTATACTGGGAGCACCACCTAAGGCCTATAATGGAAAAACAGTTCCATCTGGTCAAACTAACAAGTCCTGCGCTATTGTGTAATAGCTTATTATACACTTGTTTTGAAAGGTTTATGGTCTATTTAATGACATTCTATTAGCAGAGTTTTTGTATTCTCGGCCAAGGTCTTCTCAACACTAACACTCAAAATCAACCCGGTAGAGCTTAATGCTGTAACATCTCATGAGAAATATTTTTTTTTTAGAGTACCATTTTACTAAATCAGAGCCTTCACTGAGAAACAAATAAATAAATAAGCAAATGGTAAAAAACTGAGGTTTGTTCATGCAGTCAGCGGCTAATAACTAACTCTGTGTCCCTGCACGGCAGGCACTGAAAGCACTGTGACTAGCAGACTATTAAATCCCTGTGCTATTGCATCACTTCAAAAGATGAATCCCAGAGGATACATCACTGAGGAGATAAGATAATGCGCCTTTACGCATGCAAGAGGGAGGGCGGGAGAGAGAGAATGGGAGAGACAAAGATGATGTCATAGGCGTGCCTATATTTAGAGGGATTAGAGGTGAGGCATCACCGCTTGACTTTTAGCAAACATCAGCAGCTTTTGCTCAACTTGATGAGACTCTTTCTTTTTCTCCTTCTTTCTTTCACACATTCACAGACATGTAATTGGGTCACTAAAGGTCTAGGGGAAATATGTTATTATTCTTAATTGATGGTTACACCACATGACATCTTTAAAAATCAATCAATTTAAACGGTAACACTTTACAATAAGGTTTCATTTATTAATATTTGTTAAAGGATTAGTTCACTTTAAAATGAAAATTACCCTAAGCTTTACTTACCCTCAAGGTGTATATGACTTTCTTCTTTCTGATGAACACAATCGGAGGTATATTATTAAATATCCTGACGCATCTAAGCTTTATAATGGCAGTAAATGGGACCAACGAGTTTAAAGCTCAAGAAAGTGCATCCATCCATCATAAACATACTCCACATGGCTCTGGGGGTAAATAAAGGCCTTCTGAAGTGAAGTGAAGCGATGCGTTTGTGTAAGAAAAATATACATATTTAACAAGTTATAATGTAAAATATCTAGCTTCCGCCAGACCGCCTTCAACTTACGAAAAAAACGTAACTGACGTCGTGTCAGTTACACTTTTTTTCAAAAGTTAAATATGGAAGGCGTAGGACATAGTGTATGCATTTTGAATTGCGAGAGGCGTTACACTTCATTAACCCCCCAGAGCCGTGTGGAGTACATTTATAATGGATGGATGCACTTTCCTCAACTTCATACTCGTTGGTTCCGTTCACTGCCATTATAAAGCTTGGATGTGTCAGGGTATTTACACTGTGTTTCAAATTATCATGCAAGTTACATATCAGAAGGATTTCAGTACAATAAACATTCAGATTTTACTTGTTCAAAGAAAGTGTTTGTTTGTTTTATTTTCCATATTTTTTTAGATAACTGGTATCAATCTCAGACAGGTTTGTTGAGTAGTTTGCCAGGTCTACTTAGGTAAATGGAAACCCTATTTAAAGAGGTTGTTCCACATTATTAAGCAAGTCACAGTTCTCATGCAATAAGGGGAAGAAGAAAGATCTTACTGAAGATGAAAAGCATGAAATGGTGCAATGTTGTGGTGAATGGAGATTATCGAACTATCATAAGATTTGTGAGTACATTTACATCACAAGACGAGAACTCGGTCAGATAAAGGCTTATTAATGAAAGTTTCTGTCAAAAAAAATTAATTGTATTAAAAGGACAGCTATAAAAAAGCCAGTGTTGAGCAGCAAATGGGTATTTAAAGCTGCTGGTGTCTCTGGAGTCTCAAGAAGCTCTCCATGCAGGCTGGCAGTTGTGCATAAAGTTGCATTTCAGCCACTCCTAACCAAAACCCATGAAGAGAAACATTTACAGTGGGTGTAGAAATACATGAAGACTCATTTTTAAATAGATTTGTTCACTGACTAATGCCGTACTACAATGGATGGTCTAGATGGATGGATTTCTGGATTGTTGGTGAGTGGCCACCACATTCCAACAAGACTGCGACTTCAGCAGGGAGCTGGCGGGTGATGATTTGGGCTGGAATATTGGGAAGTGAGATGGAAGGTCCCTTTAGGGTCTCTGATGGTGTCAAAATGACTTCTGCAGGATATATGGAGTTTATAACTGACCATTTTCTGCTATGGTATAAAAAGTAGGATTTCTTGTGAAATAAAAAGATTTTCATTAAGGACAACGCACTATCCCATGCTGCAAAAAAACACCACAGCAATAAAACTGTTTGAAAATGTATTTCTACACCCACTGTAAATGTTTCTCTTTGAGCTTTGGTTAGGAGTGGCTGAAATGCAACTTTATGCACAACTGCCAGCCTGCATGGAGAACTTCTTGAGATTCCAAAGACACCAGCAGCTTTAAATACCTGTTTGCTGCTCAACATTGGCCTTTTTATAGTCCTTTTAATACAATCTTTTTTGACAGAAACTTTCCTTAATAAGCCTTTATCTGATCAAGTTCTCTTGTGCTGTAAATCACTCACAAATCTTATGATAGTTCAATAATCTCCATTCACTTTTCACACAATATTAGTTGTTTTCATGTCTTTTGCATAACATTGCACCATTTCATGCTTTTCATCCTCAGTAAGATCTTTCTTCTTCCCCTTATTGCATGAGAACTGTGACTTGCTTAATAATGTGGAACAACCTCTTTAAATAGGGTTTCCATTTACCTAAGTAGACCTGGCAAACTACTCAACAAACCTGTCTGAGATTGATACCAGGTATCTAAAAAGATATGGAAAATAAAACAAACAAACACTTTCTTTGAACAAGTAAAATCTGAATGTTTATTGTACTGAAATACTTCTGATATGTAACACAGTGTATTAATATAACTCCAATTGTGTTAATCAGAAAGAAGAAAGTCATATACACCTAGGATGACTTGAGGGTGAATAAAGCTTGATTAATTATTTGATTGATGCATTGATCCATATGGATGTATCATTACACCCCTAGTAAATAAACACACAGAAACCACCCAGAACACCCAAACAATTGCATAGGAACATGCAAAAAACACTTAAGACGTGTCCCAATTTGTGTACTTATGCTCTACTATTATATGTCGATTGTAGTATAATTAGCGCAAGTACACTGTAAAAAAGAATTGTTGGTTTAACTTAAAAAAAGTAAGTTACCTGGTTGTCTTAAAATTTTGAGTTCATTGAAATTAAAATTTTGAGTTAATACAATGAAGGCGATTGATTTAATCAACAGAAACTCAAAATATTACGTTATCTGAACCTCATTAATTATTTACGTTCATTTAACAAAAGAAAAAATGCTGGTATAACAAATCATGAAAATAATTTTCACACTGAAAATTCAAAAATGAAAAACTGCACTTTAAATACCCGGATGATGCACTTAATTAACCGAAAAAACAAAGTGTGGAATGTTGGACACTTAATGCACTTATCTGTCACGGTTTTAATTACATAAAGGAGAGGGAGAGTCAGATTCTGATGTTGAATGACAAGAGTACATAGTGCATACTATGTACATAGTGCGTCATTTGTGAACACTTTAGCATAACAGCAGAAATTCAGAAAATGTAAAAATTTTATTTTAAAAGTCTATATGTACTTCGATCTTACTCAGGCCAAATCCTGTGTCCCCTATCAGATTCAGTGTCCAGTGTCTTCAGTCTCTAAAGTGTATGGAACAAAATGAAACCTGTAAAGTTTCTGATTGGGTAGAATACGTAATATGGTGTGTGTGGATCCTTTCACAAGTGAGCAAATACGCTGGCAAGGTTTACAGTGTCACTAACATTTCCACGGTGTGTGACCGTGTGCCTTTCAAACACCATCTGAGGTGGCATCACGTGCAAACACACAGCAAACAACAACCAAAGTGTTCCGACGGAGCGTCTCCCATTTCACCTGACACACATGAGCCATGGAAACATGACGTCAGATCACTGGTGCACAATGAACTGCGCATGCAGGCACAAATTTGTGTGCATGTGGGACTTTCATACCTTTATGAGTCACCTTTAATGTAGTTTTCAATCAACTATGTGCAATTTTAGAGCTCTTTGAAGATGTTTTGAGAGAAATCCATACATGTATGTCTGGTTAAATTACTAGAGCTAGCTGAATACGCTAAATGAGTTTTAAAATATTTGTTGATCTGTTTAACTAATGCATGTCAATGTTAATTTCTATCCTAACTGCTCGGAGAGAAAATTACGCCAACAGCAGGGCACCTGCAACGCCACGCCTTTAAGGTGCATGTGTGCAAAGCATGCTGGGCAAAATATTTTGCAGAGTGGCGTTGCCCCTTGGGGGTTTGATGTTAGAGTTGCACACTCTGCCTTTCAATCAGTTTTGCCATAATAATAACAATCTTTGTCACTCTTTCTTGAGGCCAACTGTGTAAAATAAGCACTGATATTATTAACATTTTATTTTAAATGTTTTCATAGAAATCCATCTTGGCTTTTGTAATGCATAAATGATGCAGCTGTGTATGTGTGCATGTTTTGAGGCACAGTTTGCTCTATGTGGGTGTTTCTGTGATGGACTCAAAGGATGATGTCTTTGGACTGAAAGACAGCAGATTTCACACGTACGCTCATAAACATGAGTACACACTTGCACTGAATATGTAATTACTGTGTTGGAATGGGTAATTGTAACGAACTGAGTGAAAAAAATATTATTTTCAAGGCATCTTTTAATAAAACCAGAATTTAAATTTGCATTAGAAGCGTACCTCCATACACAAATGCACATTAAAAACAATTAAACATTTAAAAACTGCTCACCAAGGCTGCATCAAAAATACAGTAAAAACAGTAATATTGTGAAATATTATTCCAATATTCTTTTAAAAATATTTTATATTTTAATATATTTTTAAATGTAATTTATTCCTGTGAAGACTCCATTCTTCAGTGTCACATGATCCTTCAGAAATCATTCTAATATGACATTTCTTATAATTATCAATGTTGAAACAGTTGTGCTGCTTATTTTATTTTATTTTTTCAGAAAGTTATTGGAAATAGATTGTAAAAGTCTTTACTGTCACTTTTGATTCATTTAATGCATTGTTGATGAATAAAAGTATTAATTTCTTTCAAAAAATCTGTAGTGCACTGCATTTATAGTATCTAATGCATATATCTCATTTACATAAGCAGCAGAAGTATTAAATCAGTGGATCTCAACTAGCTTTAATTAAAAACTCATGTGGTGACCCAACACAGTATCAAAATAGATTATCATACAAAGGTAAATAACATTTTTGGGTTGCGACCCACCATTTGAGAACCACTGGTTTACACCAGTAAGAGGGGATTCTGGGTTGAGATGCACTTTCTCATGTTCAAGAAAAAGCCCCATAACAGGACTCTCTTCCTGTTGTGTTGCCATGGCATTTTGCAAAAAAGGATGAATTAGAGTGTTCCAAGAGGGCGTAAATAATAAATAAATAATTGATTGGCAAATGGCTTGATCAGCCCTCGGGCTGTACGGTGTACCCACTGCACAGTATAAATAACTCATCATGCCAATTATGGCATACAAACATGCGCACACACACACACATCGAAGCTCAGGTCAGGTATACTGTAAATACACCTGAGCTTAAATCATACAACATAATCCACATGACAACCCATGCGAACCGTGTTAAGAGGACTGCTTATTGTTTACAGGGTGAAATGATGCTGTTATTGACCGTCGAGCCATTCTTGAGGAAAGTAATGAGAGAAAACTATCCAGTCAAGTCAGATTATTACAGGACACTGGATGCTTTTGCATTTGCCTACTGTGCAAAATCGTCACGACCCTGTAAAAATCAAAACAGAAAATGGAAACATGATAGGATGGCACTTATATACACAAATAAGTTTGATTTACTAAAAAGAATACGCAGACTTATCACTTATCATAGACTTTTCAGATTCACCTGAAATAAAAACAAACCATTTCACATATTTCACAGCTTTTGCAAAAATCTTAAACAGAACACTTGTTCACACACGAAAAGAGTATATATTCAATATATCTGTAACATGTATGTTCTGTTTTGGTTTAGTTTCATTGTGTTTTGGTTCTGTTTTCCCTGTTCTGGTTTGCCTGTGTTCCCTAGTTAGTTTCCTTGGTTGTTAATTAATTCCACACACCTGTTCCTGTTCACTTTTGGCCCGTTTCCACCGAGCGGTATGGTTCAGTTCAGTACAGTACAAATCAGGAAGGTAAACCCTGATCCAGCTTGCGTTTCCACCACCAACAGTACCCTTACTTGATAGGCGTGGTGTATGCCGGAAAGTAGCGATCGACGTCATTCTCATGTGAAGAAGAAAGTGACAGTAAACAAGAATGGAGGACATACAGCAGCTTTGTTTGAGCAAAGGCTGAAGTCTGAAAGGAAAACCAGACGAAAAATACACATTGTGTTGCAAAGGTATTGTGTTGTCATTCCCCTTGTGGCATGCGCAAGAGACGATTCTCTGTCAACCAATCAACGTTCTGCAGTGAGTGTAGCTCCACCCTTTTGGTACTGGTACTATTGTGCTAGGTACCCCAACAGAAGGGTCCCAAAAACGTGGTACGGTACGGTTCAGTATTTTGGTACCATTCACAACTTCTCGAGCCATTTAATCACTCCTACACTGTAAAAAAAGAATTGTTGGTTAAACTTAAAAAAGCAAGTAACCTGGTTGCCTTAAAATTTTGAGTTCATTGAAATTAAAAATTTGAGTTATTACAATAAAGGCAATTGGTTTAATCAACAGAAACTCAAAATATTATGTTATCTGAACCACATTTATTATCTAAGTTGATTTGACAAAAGAAAAAAATGTTGTGATTACAAATCATGAAAATATTTTTTACAGTGTAGTCAGTATTTAAGCCCTCGGTTCTTTCAGTTGCCTTGTCTGGTATTGTCAATGTTAAAAGTAGTTGTATACATTTACTCCTACGATCTCCTAAGTTTTCCATTGTGGATTTAATAAATACTATTACTACTAGTACTATACTATATTTGTTTTTTACTCCTTTCATTGTGCACTCTCTACAACAACCAATCGTGACATTATCTTTAATTTTTTTATTTATTTTTTATTTTTTACCCCATTTTTTACCCCGTTTTTAGCATAAACTTTCCTATATCATGTTATATTTATGCTTAAACATATTTGGGTAAGAAAAGAAATGTTAATAATGTAAAAAATTAATAAAAAAAAAAGTAAATAACTTAAAATTTTAATTCAAAATATATTCTCAGAAGATATAATTTTTACTGGAAAAAGAAGACAAAAATAATGATTACAAAATTATTTTTTTTCCAGTGCAAACCAAAATAATGATCATCTGACAGCGATGGGGGGAGTAATGTGAGGTGACATCGCAGTGACATGTCGACTGTCAGAGCTGTTTGATTGACACTTACCAACCGGCCACAGCTTGACATACTAGGTTTGAAGGCCAAAGGTGACAAAAAAAGACTGCGGGCAATATTTCTTTTCTCTCTCTTTGTATAGGTGCTAACTGCTTTCTCACTGACATTAAACAAATTTGACAGTAGATTTGCTTCAGCACGAAGGAAGTCAAAGGGGTGTTATATTTTGGAAAACACCTTGAGGTTAATTTCACTATGCTGTGCTAAAACCACAAGAAGTCACTGCACACGACAGGGTGTTCAATAGTGACAATATATTTCAATGATTTTTTTTGGCATATATAAAAATAATTAACAAAAACGGGTTTAGAGTTTATAAGTTCAAGTGTTATTTTAGTATTATTTATATACTATTACAGTATTTATTAATTCAATTAGTTTTATTTTTATATTTCTAATCTTCATTTTAGTTTAAGTTTGAATCATTTTGTTATGTGCTTTTGTCATTAAGTTTATTTCTATTTATTTACATTTTTTTGTTTGTTTTTTATAGCAATTTTAGTACTTTAACTTTATGTCAGTTAGCAACATTTCTAATTTTTTTTAGGATTTTCATCTAATATTTATATTTTATTTCGATTAATAAAAAACAATTTGTAATAGTTTTAGTTAATGGCATTTTACTGTATTTAACTTCAGATATTAATGGATGTTTGGACAAAATTGAGCCATGCTGCTCATTTCAGAGCAAATTCATTAATATTGTACAAAGGAAAATTCTTAAGTATCGATATTCATATACAGTATAGTCAAAAGATATATACTCATGTCTTGATTTTCGTGCATTTACGAATGTTATGTATGTATATGTATGTATGTATATAATATATATAAATAGAATAATATATATACAGTATACACACATACAGTCAAACCAAAAATTATTCAGACATTTTTGATATATTTTTACTAGTGGGTGCAGGACACTATAGTTCATTTATGTAAGTGAGGATAACAAAATAAAGTGGACTACCAGTAAAATTTATAAAAATTTGGAACCAAAAATTATTTAGACACTTTGACCTGACGATGTTTTGCTTAAGTGTTATCTGACATAATTAATTAATATTAATTTTTCCTGACACAGTTTAACTCTGAGATCTTGTCATATTTTATTACCATTTTTTTAAACTATAGTGAATAAACTGTATTAATAAATGAAATGTTCAGAAGTCTGAATAAATTTTGGTTTATATACATACATTCATACATAACATTCCTAAATGCACAAACATCAATGAGTAAGATACTTCCGACTAAACATACTGTGGTTTTTACTCAATCATATTTATAGTCCTTTCTGAATAAATTCTGGGTGCGTTGGAGCTTGGCTGATTCCCTGGCAGACATGAGAGTTTGTCTGATAGCTTGGCTATACATAGACCACAGCAACTCGCCTCATGATGTTAGATTTGTATTCCACTCTATTTATCAACGTAACACTTAATACTTCAAGTAGGACTTTAAGTGAACCGTATAGTTCATCAGAACCTTTAGTAAATGTCATCAAGTGTTCTGTGGGCAAATAAAACCCCCGGTCAGCTTTTGGGTTTGTGCACTCATGTGGCTTTGGCACTTATGCTAACGTAGGAGGTTGATTTGGAGTCTGTTGAAAACTTGAATAGCACCCATATAAATATATGATTAAGTGCCAGTTTGATTGTGTGTGGTGGCAACTGCTTTGGCAGAGATGAGAAAACCATTAAGCAGATTCTCCTACCGCACAGTGGAAGGGTCAAACAGAGGTTCAGAGATGCAACATTCGGCGGCACTTATCACTGCCATCTTGATTTGTTATTCCAAATGAGCATCTTTGGTGCCAGCTCAAGTGGCTTACAACTCGACAAGAGCATCAAAAAACGATCAACAGAAAAGCAGCCTAAAGAGTTTGAAATACTGATGGCTGATAGCTGTACATGAATACAAACTTTACTCTCTAGACTGTCAGAGGTGCAAATGAAAGAAAACATGGATTATTTAGCTTTTTCAATGTGACATTTATTTGAAGACGGTAAATTGGTGCCACAATCAACAGCATTTTTAATAGACCTGATATTCGAGAATGAGTTAAAGCTTTCTTGTTGGGTTAAGCATCTTGTAATGCTAAGGTCATGTATTCGAATTTAGGGTGGAATATATGTGCTGATAAAATGCATTCCTGGAATGCACTTACAGCCAAACCAAAAATTATTCAGACACTAGATATATATATATATATCTATATATCTATTTTTTTTTTTTTACTAGTGGGTGCAGGACACTATAGTTCATTTATGTAAGTGAGGATAACAAAATAAAGCAAACTGTGAGCATATTATGCCCGAAGATTCTTCATAAAGTGGACTACCAGTAAAATTGATAAAAATTTGGAACCAAAAATTATTCAGACACTTTGACCTGACCATGTTTTGCTTAAGTGTTATCTGACATAATTAAGATTAATTTTTTCTGACACAGTTTAACTCTGAGATCTTATCATATTTTATTACCATTTTTTTTTTAAACTATAGTGAATAAACTGTATTAATGAATGAAATGTTCAAGGTGTCTGAATAAATTTTGGTTTGACTGTAAATGCTTAATAAACTTGGATGCAAGTTTCTTTGGATAAAACATGTGCTGAATGTAACATTTAACAGTATTTCTTTTTTCAGATGAAGATGATCAATGTTTAACTCATAAACAATCATAAATAATTCATAATAATCAAGATAATCTGCAGATAGTATGGAAAAGAGATCTGTCCTGTTTTTCTATTCCCGGAGCTGTGTTAATAAATAAAAAAAACACTCCTTGTGTAAACAGACATTAATAATTCTAACTGGCAGAATGAAATGAGTTTTCATATGGCAGTTACATTAATATCCTTTTAAACAAGACATCAATCTCAGGGGCTGGTTGTCCAGTCAAATGATATTGGTTTTTTTTCTTTTTTCTTTCAGTTTTATAAATGACCCCAGGTGTATTGGGAAGAGATGAATAAATCAGAGAGACAGATTGCCTAGAGAAGAAATATGCCATAAATAGCCATGCAAGTGTAAGAATAATTACGCAACTGCAACTGTGGGTGACCTCATTACAGATCCTGCAGGGTAAATATGCCACAGTTATCAGCATCCAATGCATTAAACATTATTATTCAACATGACCACAATCATGAGGTTGGTGACTAAACTTCCTAATGAAAGAAAGTATCGCAAATGAAATTATATATCAAACATAAACCAAAATGTCAAGTCCGCAGTAAACTTGCACCTGAATGCAACAGACACGGCCAACAAAAATCATCTTTGAAGGTCTAGTGAAGATTCTGAAATATGTATTATTCCTTTCGTCAAAACATTTGTTTATTTTGTTTTAAAAACAATTTTGAATTTCAGAGAATCAATGGGGACAAATTGTGTGTGTAAATGCTTTTACATAACATATATTTATACACTATTCCCTACAAAAATAATAAATAAAATGTTGCAATATTACTTAAAATAGTGCACTAATAAAATATTTAAATAGTCAAAAAAAATAATATAATATAATATAATATAATATAATATAATATAATATAATATAATATAATATAATATAAGCAATACCACACAAGAAAAAGAGAAAAATACTGCTGTACTGAATATCAGCAGACTATCTCAAGATAATATAGTAAATGCTCATTTATACATGACTACATCCTCCCCACCCCCCATAAACACACTGTCCTCTGTTCAGTCCAGAGCAGTGCAGCGTGTGCTTGTGGCATCATCACAGGAGAGCAGAGCAGATGACATAACTTAAGCCTGCTTTACTCCGCACCCGGAATCAGCACACAGCTGCAATTCCTTGTATTTCAGATTACGCTACGTCATCATTTTAAACTCCCTCTCTTGCACACGAATGCACACATAAGCGCAGACAGACATACGACACACACACGAGTATTGCGGTGACATCACTGCATTTTTGCCATTCCTCCAAACACATGTGGGCAAACATATAAACAATGACATCATGGTTTTCACCACTGGCCTGGTTTTCACACAGAAAAAAAAACAACTTACAACCACAAGGCCATCAGAATGTTCCACCATTACAGATACCGCAGAGCAGTCAAAACAACACAAACCCAGTAAGACAGGAAAATTGCAAGAGACAGTGACAAATACTAGAGTGGTGCATTTTTTTTTAACTGATGAGACTATATTATTTATATAACCATTAAAATATTTGTGCTTTAATAAAATCATTAATATTGTACAAATATATTTATTTTATTTTTATTTTTAAAATACAGTATAGAATATCCCATAAATTGTACATCATAAGATTGTTTGTCATTTCTTATTTAATAATAACAATATACAAATATACACACACACACACACACACGCTAAATATTTTAAAATCCATATAAAGCAATTTATAAATAATACAATTATTTATAACTAATTTATAAAGTTATGTATTTATAAAAAGTTTTAAAGTTTTATAATAATTTATACAATTATTTTTGATATTTATATATTTTTTTAACTGTAGTATAGAATCTACAATGTTTTATTCATTTTACATCAACAAATTTTAACATTTTTCAATTTGAATATATAATAATAACAATGATCTATCTATCTATCTATCTATCTATCTATCTATCTATCTATCTATCTACACTGTAAAACATTTTCATTTTCAGCTGTTAAACTTAGAAATGAAAGTTCACCTGCTGCCTTAAAAATGTGAGTTAACTCAACTAAACATAAGTTAACTCAACTTGAAGATAATCTTTGTTTCAACTCACAAATAGTCAAGACAATGTATTATTTTAAGTTTAAATTTTAACTTAAAGTAAGGCGTTGTCTTGACTATTTTTGAGTTGAAACAAAGCTTATTTTCAAGTTGAGTTAACTTACATTTCTAAGTTTAACCAGCAGAAAATGTTTTACAGTCTATCTATCTATCTATCTATCTATCTATCTATCTATCTATCTATCTATCTATCTATCTATCTATCTATCTAACAGTAATAAACAGTAATACAATACTTGTTTGTTGTGTTTTGGTTTGAGTTCTGTTCCCATAGTTCATGTCTCCCATAGTTGTTCATTTGTTTCACACCAGTGGTGTAAAGCATTTGAGTAAATGTAAGTACATAAGTATATACTCTCTATACTCCAATACATTTGTGTTGAGCAATGCAGTTACTTGTTACATTTTGCATGGCACCTAACTTTTTCTGCAGCAGTTTATTTCTGCTATAAAATAAGTTATATCGCCATCTACAGGGCACTGAAAGTGCTATATCTTGTGAGTTATGCCCTTACTCACCCAAACAAGGCTACTTTACGTGAATGCAAGTGCTTTAGCAGGTAGTTGCTGAATCACAGGTGTTTTATATATGAGATGAGGACATGGCTGCAGCCGGTGATGAGGCTGAAACCAGCTAGCACATCCAGTGCAAGTAAGCTTTGACTATTTCATTTTACGTAACATTATTTTATTTATCTGTTATATTGAAGAGACCTTTTTGAAGGATATTGGTTTACTTATGCCCTTTTTGAGCTTAACTAGACTTGAGTGTCTGTTTGTAAGAGGCTGTTGATTTATTGTAATATTGAGGTGTTCAGTTTTATTTTGGTTTTAGAAAATAAACATGTCATTGCTTTCCTCACAAATCAACCGTTTCTTGTTTTTCACTGGCATGTCCCTTAGGTGTTGAGGACTAGTGCATATTTGAGCCTACATTCAGTACGAGTAAAATACTTAAGTACTGTTAAAGTCAGATACTCTAAGACTTTTACTCAAGTCGTATTGGAATTGGTGACTTGTTACTCGTAATGGAGTCATTTTCGCTGTAAGGTACTTTTACTCAAGTATGGTTTTCAGGTACTCTTTTCACTTTGATTACTCTCCCCTGATTTTCCTTAGTTCTGTGTCCAGTATTGTCAATGTTAATGTGGTTAAGTTACATTCTTTTCCTGCAATCTCCTGTTTTCTCCTGAGTGTTCTGTTTTTAAATTTATTAAAGACTGTTTTGTTCTTTATCTCCTTCACTGTTAGCTTCATTACAGGCATCTTATTCCTACGCCCCATGATGCTTTGAGCGTTTATTATGGGTGTATTATGGGTGTAACTTCCGTTAATCTGTAAACAATCAGTGAAAGGCCTGCTCTATGAACACGATAATAGGTTTTTTTTAAACTGGGTACAATTATGATGATATTATTCTACTCACCCTTCAACCATCGAACATTAAAAGGACATTTAAAAGTTTAAAAACATCAAGTACTTTCAACAGACCATGAATAACCCCAAAAGTGCGATTCTTAGCAATAGCAATAATGGACGGGTTAAATATCACTGTAGTTATATATATATATATATATATATATATATATACGTATAACATACGTTGCCTTAATCAAAAATGTTCATTAACTTCAGCATTGCGTGATACTATTTCAAAGTGATTTCCATCATTTTGACAGATAATAAATTGTATTTACCTGTGAAAACAAACCTGGCAAGAGAAGTGAGGATTTGAGGAGAAAAACGAAAGATTCTTTGTGCATTCCGGTGACTTATTAATGGATTAGTTCACTTTGAAATGAAAATTAGCCCAAGCTTTACTCACCCTCAAGCCATCCTAGGTGTATATGACTTTCTTCTTTCTGATGAACACAGTCGGAGTTATATTAATAAATATCCTGACGCGTTCAAGCTTTATAATACGAGTATGAAGTATGAAGCTCAAGAAAGTGCATCCATCCAGCATAAACGTACTCCACACAGTTCCGGGCGCAAATAAAGGGCTTCTGAAGCGAAGCGATGTGTTTGTGTAAGAAAAATATCCATATTTAACAAGTTATAAAGTAAAATATCTCCTTCCGTATTCATCTTACGAAGAAAGTGTAACGGCTCTCGCAGTTCAAAAAAGCTTACGCTACATCCTCATCTTCCATATTGAACTTACGAAAAAAGCATAACTGACATCAAACTGAAGAATAAGCTTTATTTATAGGGCAACCTTATGATTTGAAATGATTCGTTTCAGTCTTTTTGAATGGAAGTTTCCCAAAACTGGAAGTGCCACCCATAATTCAAAACGCTGTAGGCTTGTCAGGAATAAGGTGGATATGCACAATAAGCAAAGGTTAATCTGGGAAAGAGCAGAGCTCTTCCTGTTTTCAAGTAATCATCACTCTTACATGACAGATACAACATGTGTGAGCTCTGAGGCTGCACAGACAATTGCGCTGTGCAGTGGCACATGACATCTGACATATGCAGCCATGCGTGATGAAAAATAGTGGCTGGACATAAAACAGTATATGGGACCTTTAAGAGCATTCAAAACTCTGACACGCTACATCACTCATACGAGAGCAGCTCATGGGTGCTGCTGACACTAACAAGCAGTGATAGTGAACTGATTGCAATGAGCCAAAACAATGAGGGGGAAAACAGATACATGAAGCTCTCTCTACATTCAGAGAAATCTCTGATAGTCTGGAGCAATTTCCAAAAGGATGGAGCAATTCACAGCAGGATTGTATCAATTTTCCACAGGTGAAAGGGAGATCCTTTTTACTATTCACAGCGTGACAGCATATGGACCCCTGGGAAAAGCAGTCACACACCTGCATGGAGGAAGAAGAAAAGAGAAGAAACAGACCATAAAAAACAGGAACAAGCACCTAAACCAGGAATAGAGGTTTTTGGAGGTGGAAAACAAATAGACCAAAGCAGAAATCCAAGTATACAGAAAATGCGCACACACACACACACACACACACACACACACACACACACACACACCACACGCACACGCACACGCACACACACACACACACACACAGGATTACAAACACAACAGACACTGGGATTACAGAGAGCACACACATGCCCCCAAAAACACACGTCACAGGATTACGCCAGCACTCAGCTACATCCATAATGGTTTTCTAGATAAAGCTGAGGGCAGCAGCAGCAACAATGACATCATGCCATGGCCTAATGTGATCTTTCCACTTCCGATGCAGTCTGTGATGCAACTGCATGTGCAATGTGCAAATTACACACGGATCACAAAGACAGTGCAAAAGCTCTGAGCTATGCTTCAGAGCCACATATTACTTCGCGATTCAGAGAAAAGCAAATGCCAGCTTGACTTACATTCATTTGCAACACAATAGTGCAACTTATAGGAAGAGTTTGGCCAAAAATTGTATGAATTATATTTACAGTGACCATGGGGTGTCAAGCTTAAAAAAGGACAAAAAAGCACACACTTTAAAATCAGCAAGTAGTCCAATATGACTAGCGCACTATATTCAGAATATCATTATTTACTCATAATCTTTATCTCTGTCATTCTATCTAAATTTCAGTTTGTTCATCACACAAAGCTATTGTTTGGCTTACGATGACTTGAAATACAGTGCGCAAGTCATATTGGTTATGCTTATAGTGTTTTTACAGTTTTGGACCCTTTTGATCTTTGGCCAGGGTTATTATATTATATTATATTATATTATATTATATTATATTATATTATATTATATTATATTAATTTTATTATATAAATTTTATTATATTATATTATATTATATTAAGTAATTTTAGTGCTTAAACATAATATATTTTAGTTAGTTCCCAAAGCAACTTTTTAAGTTTTTTAAGTTTGTTTTTCATCTAATATTTATATTTTATTTTATTCCAGCTTTATTTCACATACCGAAAACTACTTTTAATATAGTTTTAGTAAATTATAACATCACTGACCTTGACAGCCCATGGTGATTATAGACATACAGCAAGTTCGAGTAATGTGAGGGAGTTCAGAAACATTAGAAATGCCATGTAAGCTTAGAATTGCTGACTGGGGAACAGATTATTTTTATTTTATCGTTTTATATTATTTTAATATTTTATTTTATTTCCATTTTATTATTTTATGTATGCTTTATTTTCTGAACACATAACTGAAGATTATTTTGAGACAGTTAGACACAGGCCTGTGGTTATTTAAAGGGCCAGTTTACACACTTAGTGGGGGGTCCAGTTCTACAGTAACACACACACACAAACACACACACACTAATTGCCATCCAAATAACTCAGCTGTTATGAAGAACTTTTTCTGTCTTTGTGAGGACATTCATTGACACAATGCAATCTCTAGCTCCTTACCATCACAACTGAATGCCTAACACAAAGCTGACACTACACCTACCCTTAAAGGTTAAAATGCCCCTTTTTACAAGATGTAATATAAGTCTCAGGTGTCCCCAGAATGTGTCTGTGAAGTTTTAGCTCAAAATACCCCACAAATCATTCATTATACCATGTTGTAAATGCCCATTTTGAGTCGAAGGAAAAACATGTTTCATGCATGTATCTTTAAATGCAAATGAGCTGCTGCTCCCCACCCCTCTTTCCAGAAGAGGGTGGAGTCTACAGCTTGTGCCTCGGATACTGTACCAAAAACTAACAAAACATCTGTTTGGTTTTTATCATCTCTATCGCGATCACGCTCAAGTGACATTGCAGGTCTTCATCATCATGATGTGCACGCGTTACGCAAACCATATCAGTCTAAACTTCTGATATATGGTTTTCTGATTGCACACATCTGAAGCACGCGCACAGAAAGCTGGCTGTCAGAGGAGCATCCCGTGAGTATTAAAATAAGTTCTCTTTCACGTCTCAATCTATCAAATACACAGAAGGTTATGTAAAAAAAACACAAAGTTCACATAAACACAGTCATTATGTCTGTGAGCATAAACAGCAAGTAAAGAAATCACATGTGTATATTAGTATTAAAGTGAAAGCAGTGTAATATACAGTACCTACTGCTATATATGCTGTCAGTATGAATCAAACAACAAAAGAAAGATAGAAAATCACTCACTGCTCTTGATTGAATAACTTATAGCTTCAATAAGAATACTTTTTTACTTGAATGCTGCTGTTAAATACTCTGGCGAGGATATAAACATGGTGGACTGTGTACAGCTCACTCAGGGCGGGGTCTATGCTAATAAGTCCGTCAGCAGTCGTGGGCGGGGCCTAAGCATTTGTGACATTACAAAGGCTTATTACACTGCTTATGATTTATGGGGATAAAAAAAAAAGAGGAGTGGGTGGATTTTTACCATTATAGAGTGGTTGTGTACACACCTCTGACACGTATTTATGTTCAAACACCATATAAAAGTGCATTTTGCATAATAGGTCCCCTTTAACCTTATTATAACCTAATCCCTAAAGTATTTACCCTCAAACAGGCCTTTAAATGGTTCTCAGAAAGTGAGGACCGGCCAAAATGTCCTCACTATTCTCTCTTTGTCCTCACTCTGATGGTCTAAAACTCAAACTGGTGTTCACAAAACATAGTTATACAAGTATACACATGCACACACACAATAGAGCACAGATTTTTTTCTAGTTAACCTTACGCACGTCCTGATTTTGCAGAGTTAGACGCATTCCTGCATGGGTCAACATATTTTGTTGATCCTGGAACAACATTCCTGTTTAATCATAACCATATCCCTACCCCTAAACCTAACCCTACCCATAACACATCCCTAAAATCAGAAGGAAATGATACGTTAACAACACAGATGTCGAAGCACCTAACCCTGGTTGTAAGCCTAAACTTGACATAAACTATAAACTGGTCCCTCAAATCTGATTGGTTGATTGGAATGTTGTTCCAGGATCAACAAAGATGTTGATCCAGGAACATGTTGCACTTGGTGAACCTTACAGCAAAAAGACTCCTTGAAACATTTATATATATATATATATGTGTGTGTGTGTGTGTGTGTGTGTGTGTGTGTGTGTGTGTGTGTGTGTGTGTGTAGAAAACTGGCATACTGGATTAGAATTGCACCTTTTTCAAGCCTTCAAAAAGCTCCATGTCCCAGATCTGAGTTGGGGGAGAAAAAGTCAGACTGACCCAGCTGACTGAAGTGGAGTTGGAAAGTAGGTGGGTGCCACAGAGTGCTGGAAGAGCCAATGGCCCAGTCTGACAATTCACTTCAGCAATCAGGTCAAAGACAAACCACAGCGGACATGCGCACGCACACACATGCAACTCGTGCAAACTCAATTACACTCTCTTTGTCTCTCACACATTAACAGGGTGCAAATTGCATGGTGTGTGTGTGTGTGTGGTGGTGGGTAGATATATGGGTCTTGAAAAGTACATATTATTTTGCAACGCTCACAAACAGAATTCGCATTTCCCCGAGGAGGTAACCATAGAAACAGAATGCTGCTTGAACAATTTCCGTTGCAATTAGTATCAGGCAGTAAGGCAACAAAACATGACAAGTACTGTCATTACGTATAACTTTATTATAGATTTGCATATCACAAAATTATTACAAAAAATGTTACACTATGATTTTTTTTTTCTCATGCCCCCAACATGAGGTTTTGTCAAATTTAGTTCATGTCAAAATTGGGAACAAATTTGCCCACAAAATATGATTAAGTAGGTACACACACATGTTTTTTTTCACTAGTGGGAACATTGCTAAACCTACCTATCGCAGAAACTCTAGATTTAAATAAAAACATGTTTTGGCATTTTTATGTGAGGACCAGCAATGTCCTCACTAGTCGATTGTCATAATATTTCTCTATAAAAGTGAGCACATTTGACCCTCACAAGTATAGCTACACACACACACACACACACACACACACACACACACACACAGCCAATCACATCCATAAAGCTATAGCTCTCTGCTTTGATTGACAGGCAGCCTCCAAATGAGGTGGCTCTGCACTATGGGGAGATTGTGGTGTCATTTCTTCCAGAGTGAGAGAAGAAATTTACCCATCATGCTGCACACTGTTCCATATAGGAACACAACACATACAATTCACCCTCTCTAAAAATAGCTGGAAACTTCAGGCAAGTGGCAAGCGCGACGCACAATCTCCACTCCACACAGCAGGACTAAAATCAGCTCAGTGGACGAATTCAATCACGACTCTAATAATATGCATGGAAACGCGGGGGTGCGTTTCAGTCCGTGAACCTGACTTTGAATAATCTCCTCAAACGGAACAAAACCGTTCCCGACCCAAGTGTCTGCCATTAGCGATTTCTCCTCGGGAAATCCGCAAACTGAGATATTGGCGGCCACAGAGCCAATGACATCATCGCCAGCAGCACTGCCACAGAGTATCATGATGACATGGTAGGACAAGTGTTTACACTTTTCCGTGGCATTTCGCCCATGCAGACTGTGGGTTTTAGACTGGCTTGGTTGAGTGAAGGCCAAAACCACAGCCATCCCACAGTGGAATGGAAGTTAACATTAGTACCCTAAAAACAATATTTGCTGCCTTTTATATACACACAAAGGGTGCTAAAGTGACTTTTTGCCACACCAACCAATGGCAAGGGAATTGAGAAAATAATTCCTGTCATGAAACTGTATTTTTATTGCAGAATATCCATATGATAATGGAATTATTTAGATGCTTTATATTCATTGTATATCTGAGGCAAACTGTGGAGGTCTTTGTTAGCATCATACACAGACAGTCTCTATGTGATCAAAATCCCAATAGGTGATAGATAACACCACCTGCCACAATAGTGACAGGTGGTGTTACCGATCACCCATTGTGATTTGGTTTCTCACGTTTTCATTTTGTCAGCTTAAAGGGATAGTTCACCCAAAAATGAACATTTTGTCATCATTTACTCAACCTAATGTTGTTCCAAACCTGTATGAGTTTCTTTCTTCTGTTGAACACAAAAGAAGATATTTTGGTAACACTTTAGTATAGGGAACATGTATTCACTATTAACTACGACTTTTCCCTCAATAAACTCCTAATTTCCTGCTTATTAATAGTTAGTAAGTTAGTTGTTAAGTTTAGGTATTGGGTAGGATTAAGAATGTAGAATAAGGTCATGCAGAATAAGGCATTAATATTTGCTTATTAATTACTAATAAGCAGCTAATATTCTAGTAATATGCATGCAAATAAGCAACTAGTTAAAATACCCTAAAATAAAGTGTTACCGATATTTTACAGAATGTTGGTAATCAAACAGATGACGATAGACATTGACTTCTATAGTAGGAAAAAACATACTATGGCTACCATCAACTGTCCGGTTACCAACATTCTTTAAAATATCTTCTTTTGTGTTCAACAGAAGAAAGAAACTCATACAGGTTTGGAACAACATTAGGGTGAGTAAATGATGACAGAATTTTCATTTTTGGGTGCACTATCTCTTTTATATGCACAATATTCCATATATTTCATCCTAGATACACTTCTAATGATTCCATTTTCCCTGAGGAAAAAAAGTTCAATTCATGATTGACTGATCAATTAGTAGAGAATTTGACAGAGCATGAAGGTCAATGACAGTACGAGTGTTTACGAAAAAGGGAAAACTAGTTTAAAACACATTCTTAGAAATGTAAGTGAAATAAAGTTGAAATAAAATATAAACATTGCACTCCATCTAAAAAAAACCTGAACAAAAATTAGAATATTGTTGGCAAGTAACTAAAATAAACAAGTACTAAAATGACTAAAACTGAAATAAAAATAAAAGCAAATAACAAAATCACAATTAAAATGAAAACTGAAAACCTAAAAATAATAACTCATTCAAAATGTTAATAAATGCTATAATAGTGTATAAAAAATACTAAAATAACACCGTTTGATGTCATGCTTTCTGAAGTTTGTACAGATATCACAAATAATTATTTTGAAAATGTCATTAAAGTTTGGGAAGTCGCACCACATGACACTGTATTTACTCACATTTGATGTTCAGTGAGTGTTAATTTTGGACTCAGCACACGCATATTCAAAGGATCTTCAATCTATGATTCATACAAATCCTAGAGGTGTGAACATAGACACCCTCCTCTCCATTTCTCCCCCTCCTTCTCTACACCTTCTCACATCCCGTGGGATCAGCCGACCATTTAAATTGAATTCCACATCATTCCAAGAACTGTCGTCCCTCCTCAGTGACAGATGCGGATGGTTTATTCTAATTGGCACCAAAGGCAGAATTTACTTAGTGAGCATGATCTAACTGCCGTCTCAGCTAATGACTATAATAGCAAGCAGACACTATGGGACTAGCTCTCACTCTCTTCTTTATCACACACACATAATCCCACACTCTACCCCCTGTAGACCAAGCTCTAACGCTCACATTTATAGCAGAATAGAAATCGTTTAAGCTATGGTCCAGGTTGCTGTTATAAGCTCTAACACTGTAACAGCTTCCATTACCAGCAGGAGAATTTGTAAGACATGACATGCTATCAAAGTGAGGACATTCCATAGGCGTAATGGTTTTTATACTGTACAAACTGTACATTCTATCCCCCTATACTAACCCTACCTCTAAACCTACACATCACAGAAAACATTCTGCATTTTTAAATTTTTAGTGTGTTTTTAAAGCTATTTTAAATATGAGGACTCATGAAATGTCCTCATATTTCATGTTTACGTCGTAATACCAGTGTAATACCCATGTCATTATACAAATTTGTGTATATCACAAAAACGTGCACACACACACACACACACACACACACACACACACACACACACACACACACATATCGTCTCAGCAATTCTAATAACAATTCTCAAGTCTATTGTTTTTTTCCAGCATGACACAGATGTTATAAAGATGTCAAGTGCAGAGAGAGCAAGATTGGAAAAGGAAATAATTACCAACATCCTCAGGGAAAAGAGACGTGTAAACAGATCACCACCACTTTTACAGGACAGAAAATATTTCTAAAATTATGCAGCTGACTGATGCTTAAGATGTGAGAACTGATGGCTTTTCTGTTAACAAGTTTAATCAATATATCATACAAACATCAAGTATTCATATATAATATTAGATCATTATTAAAATGCATTTCTGCAGCACCAGCATCACTAAACATAATGTTAATGTCAAATATCTATCAGAAAAGTTCATTAGCCTCAAAGAAAATGTACAACAGTTGAAGTGCTGCCACATCATGCAGAGATATCATATTATAGCCACCTCAATATGACGATCATAAACCACTCGGTGATGCAAGACACAAAGTCGAGGGCAATTGTTTTTTCTCCTCGTGTGACACTTTCTTATGCACGTAGAGCAGAACTTTCCAGAAACATTGCATACTAGTTTCAAACTGTGGTTGAAAACTTACCAGTGCAAAATACCATAAAAAGGTACAGATTTCAAAGAACCATGGAGTTTCTGTCACTTAACTGATAAAACATTGATTTTCGTTATGATTAAGTAATAGATTTAGCACGCACAGGTTTGGAGAACTGTGTACAGGAATTGCCACAGGTCTCTGCTTGTCAACTTGCGATAAACAGCATTCATTTTCCATTGGGGAATGATTAAGTCACACAAGCTAAACTTTAATTGAGGTTTAGACCTTTTATGCTGAAGACAGCAGACTGCATCAGATTAAAGGTTAGGTCTTGAGCCAGTACCTGTAATCAAAAGAGTTTTTTCCATTGTAAAAAAAATATCACCTTTCCTGAAATGCAATGCAAGATAAGAGGCTAGTTGATGGTGCCATTTTAGATTTGCTTTCCTATGTAATAATTTTACAGCACTGTAACTATTTTATGGTTCAAGAGCCCTTTGAAAGCTCTTTCTCTGGGTCAAATGTATGCCAGCAAACTGCATGTTACATGTAAGCTTCATATTAATAAAATAAAATAATAAAAAACTAAACTAAAATAAAATCTACTAATAAAAACAGGTTGCTATATTAAAATATAAATAAGGTTGCAATTTTTGTTATTTTGTCACTTGAGATATGGGTCTTTCTGCACTGATAATGCAGACATAAATAAAATCAATTCACCCCACAATGTTACCATTCCTGTCCAATGGTCGAATATGAAATATGACTACAAATATGTTGGAACAGATTCCTTACACGGGATTGGAAGCACTTAGCTCTACAGAAAGGCTTTGAAATCAATCAAAGTGGAAGTTAATTCCATGGTGTTTGAGAGTAGACATATTAGAAGTACAGTAAGACATTTTATTCTGTTCGAGTGCTGGAGGAATTTATTCAACAAGGACAACCTGTTAATTCATGAACTAGGCTTGATTTGTGATTCATAGAGTTTGCCTCAAAGAGTCTAGAAAAAAGCTACATCCAACACACAAAATGTACAGTCAATTTGAATAACCAGCATTTGCGACATGTACAAATATATTCAGTTTGTGTTATCTTGCTGCAACAATATCAAAAAAAAAGAAAAAAAGATCTATGATAGTTTTAAAGAAATCTGTAAAACAGAAACAAGGAATATAAAAGGGTCAGTACATCTTTGCTATTGAAAATTGTTGTATTTCGCAATTGTTCACAACTGTTTCCCATTGTACAAACATGCCACACAAATGCATTCAAAAGATGTTGGGCATTAAAAGTGAAAATGTTCAATAGCTTTTTGTAGCCAAGACTTGAAGTTGACGTTCAGAAATAAACCTCCTAAATAGTGTGACATATAAGTGGATTATAAATCAACTTGACTTTTTGTACTTGGTTAACTCACAGGGAATGTAGAAGCAGCCAGTGATCTACTTGCATTAAATGGTGGAGACTCAGAAGAATGGAAATAAAGTGACTCAGGGGAGAGCAGCGAGAAGTGACCTGAACTGGCTCAGAGACAGATACCCACTCTAAATGATGATGAGGACATGAAGAAGACGAAGTAGTAGTAGTAGTAGTAGAAGAAAAACTAGCATGCCCCACTTTCTGTGTGCATTTTTTGATTAGTATAACCTGGAACTAAACTAGGTCTACAAAAACTTGATAAACATTAGATCCAACAGTTGTACCACTATGCTCTCCTGGCTGTATGCGTTACAGTAGCTCTCTGCATTATTGATGCGCGTTTGGAGTCATGGTTTATTCAGGAAGTGCTGCACTGAGTCATCTGCTCCACTGAGAGGGGTCTTAGCGATGCCGCGTAGCGCCGTTTGGGTTACACTGTGCGCTGATCCAATCCATTGATCATTAATCCAACGCGAAAACCAAAAACCAGGTGTGGACTTGAGGGAAACGTCCCTGTCTTTGTCACCTTCTCACGCAATGAAATGTAGGATACATCTCGCGTACACACACACACACACTTCGAGCACTCTGCCATAATGAGCTGCTCTAATTTCACAGCAGATGGAAAATGTCTCTTTTCTCGCTCCCTCTCACTGACGGTAGCCAGGCTGTGGCCTAGGATCGGGCAGGCCGTATCAAGTGATGGGGAAAGGGTGAAGTGGCTGGTGACTAGCTTAACCACAGTGGAAAAACTGCCTCAGCCCTCATCAATATTTCAGCCGTGCCTGCTGAAAACCAATACTGGCCAACATATTCCATCTTGTCATTGGAAGAGAGGATCGAATGCCGTGCCTTGACATGCTAACATTGTCGCCTTACAAACGGTGATGTAAAGCCTGATGTATTATTCATTGTTTCTCCAGAGGAGAAGGCGGAGGGCTGACGGAGGAGGAGAGGCTATGTAACGGAGGAGGTCAAGGAGAAGTGAGGGAGAAGGCCAAAGTGAGATGATGAAATGAAAGAAGTCATTTCAGACATATGCTCCCTGTGTCACTTCAGGCTAATGGTCTCAGGGATGTGATAACAACGGTGAACCCAAATGCCACAGTAATTAGCAGGCCGGTTAAACCGCTAGGTTAGGGCAGTAGTCGATGGGTCATTAACGTCATATTGGTGGCAACTGGCCTTCGCGTGCACTGTTTCCTCAGAAACTGACAGATCTCCAGTTCCATCTTCTGTCGAGTGACCTGGTCACTGCCCTATCAATTATTCAACAGGATTCTGTAATCACACAATGCATACATCATCCCAGAATAGTGTGCAACAGTATATTTTCCTTCAACAGATGTTGTGCTATATGTGTCATATGGTATACACAGATGGCAGTCTGCCAATTGATCTGAACTGAGAATGTCCTTTAAAGGATTAGTTCACCCAAAAATGAAAATGATGTCATTAAGTACTCACCCTCATGTCGTTCCAAACTCGTAAGATGTTCGTTCTTCTTCGGAACACAAATTAAGATATTTTTGATAAAATCAGATGGCTCAGTGAGGCCTGCATTGGCAGCAAGTTAATTTAGACTTTCAATGCCCAGAAAGGTACTAAAAACATATTTAAAACTGTTCACAGGTCTACAGTGGTTCAACCTTAATGTTATGAAGCGACGAGAATACTTTTTGTGCGCCAAAAAACAAAAAAAAAATAACTTTATTCAACAATATCTAGTGATGGGCAATTTCAAAACACTGATTCATGAAGTTTCAAAGCTTTACAAATCTTTGTGGTTCAGAGCATGAAAGTCACGTGATTTTAGTAAACGAGGCTTCGTTACATCATAAGTGTTTCGAAATTTCAATGGTTCACGTGACTTTGGCAGTTTGATACACACTTCGAACCACTGATTCAAAACAAAAGATTCGTAAAGCTTCATGAAGCAGTGTTTTGAAATCGCCCATTACTAGATATTGTTGAATAAAGTCGTTATTTTGTGTTTTTGGCACACAAAAAGTATTCTCGTTGCTTCTCAACATTAAGGTTGAACCACTGTAGTCACATGAACTGTTTTAAATATATCTTTAGTAGCTTTCTGGGCGTTTGAAAGTGTAAATTAACTGTCCCTCCACTGACAGCCTACGCAACTACCACTTTCAAGCCCCAGAAAGGTTCATTTATTTTGTAAATAAAGTGGTAAATTATTATTATTATTATTATTATTATTATTTGCACAAACAAAGCACCTATAAAATTGAGGTTAAACCACTGGAGTCAAATTGATTACTTTTATGATGTCTTTAATATCTTTCTGGGGCTTGAAAGTGGTAGTTATGTAGGCTGACAATGGAGGGACAGAAATCTCTCAGGTTTCATTAATAATATCTTCGTTTGTGTTCCAAAGATGAACAAAAGTCTTACAGGTCTGGAACCACATTTGGGTGAGTAATTAATAACAGAATTTTTAATTTTGGGTGAACTATCCCTTTAAATTCAGATTACATTTCAGAATTTGAATTGAGGTAGCTAACAATGTATATGTTTAATACAAATTTGAATGTTATTAGAGTAAAGAAAGAATGAAAGTCAAAAAAAAAAAAAAAAAAAAAAAATATATATATATATATATATATATATATATATAACTACAGTAAGTGTAGTTTTTAATAATGCATTTCATTTTTCAGTATGATTTACCCATAAACATGCTATCATACATGAGGTATTTCTAGAAACATCAAATGGTATTAATAAGAATTTAAAATGCCACCTACAGATTTTTTGTTTGTTTGTTTGTTTGTTTATATCTCATATTTAATAAATTGAATTGTATTAGCATGGTGGAACAACACTTGTCAGAAAATGTCATTTACCCCAAATTTTTATATACATGAAATGTAAAGGTGCAGTCCTTGATGGTCACTATAATACTATATTTAATAATAATTTTTATTAATTTTTAATTAATAATAAAATATGCTCAACTATTATTATATGAAATAATAGAAAGCTGTAGGTTAAAGGCAATTAATATATTATACACAATGTTTCATGTAAACAAACCTTTTTATTAATTCATATTTCCTGCACAATGGGGGATTTCCATGCCTTTTTTGATTTCTAACAGATAAAGAGAGTAGGAAAACATGAGTAAGAGAGGAAATGACTGTATTTCTAGAGCAGACTGTATCGCCACACCCCTTTTTCTTCACCAGATGGTACAATCCACATGCACTCAGATCAGCAGAATAACCCTTAGTCACAGTTGTCCAGATAATGACCTAAACTCAACCCCTCCCCTACTTCAAACAGCTATTATTTACTGGCTTATCTTTGCTTTCTTTCCCATGGGGGCAAAGGGGCAGGTGGGCAGACTGGTGGCACAGAGGGCCGTTTTACTGTAAACTCCCTCCAAAAGCCCCCCACTCATCAGAGGCTGATTGTTCTGGCTTCCCGTTTTCCTCCCACAAGGCTTGAGTTAGGATAGATTTAGCTAGGTTTTGTGCATGTGTTTGCGTGTCAATGCAGACTGTTGAACCAACAAATACACACCCATAAAGGAAAATAAGAAAATAACCTCTAAAGAAAACTCAGAAGATGAGCTTCAATTTCAGCATCTCATTTCCCCGAACAAGACCTGTTTATTATCCGGGCTAAATCCTCAGTTGATCTCGATTTTATGAGCCCTCGTCCGCTTTGCAGCAGCTCTTACAGCTCTAATGGATGTTTGGCTCTCATAATGACTCCCATTTCATGAATATCATGTGCTCCTGCTGCAGATGTGGAGCCGTTCCAGACAGACAGCACCTTCTGTGTGTGTTTATTTACATTAGTAAACATGGTGGCGGTGTGTGTGTGTGTGTGTTGACTCAAGTTATTGATGGGGAGAATGACTGGAGAGTAAACAGGTTTTTGATGTAATCATATTATATTTTCATTTTTTCTTTCCACTTTGTGAACTTTCAGTTCCTTTTCTTTTCACCAGACAGACGAACCGCAAAGCACGAAAAGAAAAAGTTAAAGGGAAAGTTCTCCAGAAAATGATTCATGTTGTTCCAAACTGGTATGACCTTTCTTTCTTTTGTGGAACACAAAAGGAGATGTTTAGCAGAATGTTCATGCTGCTGTTTTCCATATAACGAGAGTGAATGGTGATACTCCAAGTATTTTGAAGCCATACATCAGCTTGACATTTAGTCATTGCAAAACTCTTTAATGGTTTATGGAAGAGAGAAATCAAACAGGTTTGGAATGGCATGAGGGTGAGTAAATGATGAAAGAATTTTCATTTTGGCTGAAGTATCCCTTTAAACATCAGAAGGCTGGCTTTACTTGTACAAAAATTTAGGTAGAAACACAGAAGATATGAAAACCATGATATATCATATTAAAATTCAGCCTTATGGTTGCTCAGAAAGACAACACATAAACTTATCTGGCCCAAAGTCACAAAGGACACCCACATACACAAACAGGTAGCAAGTCACAAGAACTACAAGTTTCCATAACCTCAAAGGGTGGATCACACAATGACTGGTGATTGTGTCACATAAGTCACAAGGTCAAAGCTAAAGTACATCTGACAGAGTGAATTACACTGTAATTCCACTGGGATGGAAAATTCTACAGGAAACTCAGCACCACCAAAAAGTAAACCAAATCTAAATGAGTAATATTCACATGACAAGTATTTAGACACTTCACAATGTCTGAATGTCATTATTAGAAAACAATATATCAAATTGTAAAATTGTATATATAAATGTAAACTGGGCTGCACTATACTTTAAAGTGCTTTATAGTTACAGTATAATTATACAAGTACTATATAATTAGGATTAGGGTTTGGTTAAGGGTTAGTTGCTTGTAATTATGCATAATTTACTTTTATTACTGTGTAGTACATACATGTAAGAATGTACATGTATGCATAACACATACATATAACCGTATATATTTTCAGATCCCCCTCCCCCCATACACAAACACAACCATATACAGTTTCAAATTAAGATGTTTAAACTTCTGGTTTTCAAACTTGCCATTGTTCTGTTTGGCCACCTGCATGATGGAGACTGACAAAAATGGCTCAGAAAAACAAAGTCAGAAAAAGTTCCCAAACCTCTAGAAATGCCAAATGAAATCATCACACAAGTGCAGTTAAATATATTAAATGAGTTTTTCATAATTTTATATTAAACCTTAAATGTATAATCAACATTTATATATAAAATCAAACTTGGATGGGACAAAAGTAAATAAAGAAAATAAAGGCTCAGAAGATTTTGCAAAAACTCCAAGTAAGAAAAGCTTTTTTTGCAGTGTAGAAGGTTGATAATGATGATAATTATTCACTGTAAACCCTAACGATCAAAATAATTAATTGGTTTGAGTAGGGCAAACTTAAATTAAACAAATTAGTTCAAACTAATTTTCAAAATTTCAAAAGTTCAAATCTTTATAAGTATTTAGAACTTTCTTTTTCTTTTGAGTTCACGAAACTGACACATTTTAAGTAATCTGAATCACCTCATTGTTTTGAGTTTTATGAACTTGTTTCTTTTTATTTAGACAAACTTAAATTTACCTGAAACTGGGCTAGGATTTCTATTTCTCAGCATGCTTTGCCATGACACTCAAAAGGGAGAATAAAAGCTAAAATTAAGTGTTATATAAGTTTTTTTTTGTGCAAGATTAATGTTAAGTGGTAAATTTAGTAGTATTTAATGTTTATGCTAACTTAGAGTTTTTTTTATTTAAAATAATTTTAAGTTTAATGTATGAATTACTCAAAAATTTCAATTTAAGAGCAGTTAAAATGTATGAGTACAAAATTGAAATCTGCCAGTTCTGCTTACTTAAACTTTAAAATTTCCAACTTAAAAAATTTGATGTAACTGATTACCTCAAATTTTTTGAGTTTTGCCAACTTTTTGGGTTTACAGTGTGCAGCTTCAGAATCCAAAAACTTTTTAGGGGCCAGTGGACATGACTTTTACGCTATACTCATAAAACCATCAAAGCTTACTTTATATCTCTCACACTCTAAAGCAGGGGTGTCCAAACTCGGTCCTGGAGGGCCACTGTCCTGCAGAGTTTAACTCCAACTTGTCTCAACATACCTGACTGGAAGTTTCTAGTATGCCTAGTAAGACCTTGATTAGCTGGTTCAAGTGTGTTCATTTGGGGTTGGAGCTGAACTCTGCAGGACAGTGGCCCTCCAGGAGCAGGACTGGACACCCGTGGTCTAAAGCAACATGATTCATAGTCTTCCAAAAGGACTGAGAGGGAATGAGAAAGACAGACAGGCAGCTGTTGGGAGTTGCCCAGTTCTGATACAGAGCCCCAGGTGGTGCGTCAGACAGCTGTGGAAACATAGGGGGAAGTCCCACTGGCTTTTAGGGAGATTTCCCTCCAAACTCTTTAGTAAAGAAGCTTCCCAAATACAAACACTGGGCCCTCGGACCCCAGTCACACTCATTACGGATTGAGCTTTTAGGCTGAGTCACATACAGATTTCGGCATGTGTCAGAATGGAAAACTGACCTTTAAGGAGTGTGAGCTAATTAAAAACAACTGTCAGAGATGACAAATGAACAGCAACATTTCTGTTGCTAAATAACGAGAGGAATTCGCTTGGTGCTGAGCTAAGCAGTTACCTTATATGGCGGCGACCCTGACAAACCAGATTCTTGGTGCACAACATAACATAAACACACACACACTCGTGCAAACAGTCTTGTCATTCTGAGCTTGGTCACATGATCTATGACAAACTTAAAAGGGAATGGAACAGAGGAAGATTTTGTACCATTTTCAAGTAAAGTTTCAATTTAATGACTGTAAAAATGTCATTTGGTTAAACATAAATTAAAAGTAATATTTTCCTTACACCTTCAATACATGTGACTGTATACATTTTAAACCTTGTGCTGTGTTGAAAATCCTTTACCTAATTTGGAGTTCTCAGTCAAAAATGACCGGCCTTTGTAAATCTAGCATTATGCTATATTGTCACCAAATATTGGATTTAATCTTTTTGTCAACTTGTTTGTAGAAATAGAAAACATGTCGGTAACACTTTATTTTACAGTGCCGTAGTTACTACATGTACTTACTATAGTACAGTAAATTTTGCATAATTACAAGTAACTAACCCTAAACCAAACCCTAAATGTAACTCTGTAGTAAGTACATGTAGTCAATTAATAGTACTCAGTACTTATTTGAGTAATTTCAATGTAACTATGACACTGTAAAATAAAGTGTAACCAACATGTCTAATTTGAAAGAAAACAAGTTGATAAAAAGATTGAATTCAATATTTGACAATAAAAAGTCAGTAAGTTTTTGTCCAATACTATAATATTAACTAGCATTTGGGGAACAACAAAATCCTCTCTAGGTGAAAATGATCGAAACACAACTAGAAGGTGAATTATTATTTTCAAAAAAGTTTTTAAATATATTTTTTAAAGTAAAAAAAAAAAAAAAAAAAAAAAAAAATATCTCTATATATATATATTACAAATATTGTGAATTTTTAATTCATAAATATCATTATATTTTGGGGAGTCACACCACATGACATTTACAACCTGAACTAACCTTGCCTTGTCGTAAATAGATCAAGTTATCTGACATCTGAAACACAGTCATGAGGGCCATTTTTTTTTCTGCATGTTTTTCTACATGACTTGGTAGACGAAGTGCTTTTTCAAAGATTTATAAGCATAAATAAATAAATATTCTAACAAAAACACACATGCACACAGTCTTGTCTTTCTGAGCTTGGTCATGTGATCTAAGACAAGCTCAAAGGGGAGGTAGGAATGGAACAGGGGAAACCCTAGTCTTTAAATGTCAACCCTTGATCAAAACCCTTTTCCAAGACCTCCGTCACAGTCCTTGAAGATATTTAAAGAACTCATTCTGCTTGTAAATCAGACCTGAGTCACATTTCAGAGTTGTGTAAGGCTTTCACGTTTTAGGGGATCCCCTTCACTACCAGTAATGCGAAGGGTCACTTTTCAAGAGTCCTGGGAATTCCATACATACATGGACATTCCCATTCTGAATTCTTCAAAATAAAATCTCAAATGCCTGCACTCATAAGGGGATTACACGCATATCCTTTAATGTTCATATCTGTCGTAGGGTTCCTGAAACTGGCTCTATAAGCCACTATGCTTTTCAGTTTCTATAAAAGGGAATTTTTCTCTCTCTTCTTATCAGAGTCCAGTCTTGGTGTCTCTAAGGGCTGAAAGGTTCAGTCTGACAGGCTTTTATTAACAGTTCTGCCAGTCTGTGAAACCCCACAGTTATCAGAGCGGTGGTTATAAATGGTGCCCAGCTACAGCCAGCTGAGCGACCAAAGGAAAGCTTACATTCACACATTTACTCATTCAACAAGAGGGAAAATGGATGTAGAAGTAGAGATATGAAATGACTGAAGACTGACCTTTTGAGCAACACCACAGGTGCATTGTGTGCCAAGAAAAAAAAAATCCTATCTATCTATCTATCTATCTATCTATCTATCTATCTATCTATCTATCTATCTATCTATCTATCATCGATAGACAAAAGAAACATTTAAAAAAATAGAATTAAAAGTTTCAATTGACTAAAAATGTCATTTAAACATGGATTAAAAGTGGTATTTTTTCTTATATTCAGTATATGCGACTACACATCTTAATTATTTTCAATATACTGTATTTCTATATTTTAGAATTATTTTTCAAATATGTTTTATTACTTTTTTTTCAAATATTGAATTATTAATCCATAAATATCATTATGAGCCATGCCACACAATATTTTCAACCTGAACCAACCTTGCCTTGTCATAAAAAGATCAAGTTATCTGATATTTTAAAAGACTTACTGACCATGAGACACAATCGTAAGTGTTTGTAGGTGTCCTCTCTATTATATAATTTCCTGTTTTATGTTTTTTTCTGCTATTTTCTTTCTTTAACTTGGTGAACAAAAGTTTTTCAAAGATTTGTAGCAGTAAATAAATAAATAAATAAATAAATAAACTTCGTTATGATATCAAACAATTATATCACACATCACAACATTTATTGACCCATACAGGTTTCATGAACATGACAGCTTGTGGAAAACTGTGATGAAAAGTTAACTCTTCTCACCAGACACAGGTGGAATTGCATGTGGAAAAATAGTGATCAAACAATAAAAGACAACAACACTTCAGGTGAAGGGCTGAATGCATGTCTGAAATGTTTACACAGCATAATGAAGCGCTGGAAGGTATTTAATGGTGTGTGTGTGTGTGTGTGTGTGTGTGTGTGTGTGTTTGTGCGCTGTGTGTGTATGTACACGTGTTTGTACGCATTCACTTCCATGCTGTTGTGGGTTTGGCAGAAAGTCAGTGGGAGCTAAATAAAGCAAGCATTATTCTCCCCTGCCCCACTGTCACACAGTGTGCCACACACAAACGAACACACACACACACACCACACACACACACACACACACACACACACACACACACTCACAGTGACCTCTAGCCCTGGCTGCCATACTGTATCTGGGGTCTTTTATCATTTTGACAAGACTAACTGACGTACCGCTCAGAGATACATATGGTTTCTAAATCTTTAGCATCAATAATAGCGAAATAAAAGAGTAAATAAAATGCAGAGCGCTGGTCTGACTCATCCCGCGTTTATTGTGTATGTACTGACTATCTTTTTTGTCTTGCAAATAAGACCTCCCTTTCCAGTGCAGTGCAGTGTCTGAATAGATGCCCACACCTGTGTGTTAGTCACGGATCACACACACAAATACACAGTGTTAGTTGCCTTGTTGCCAGCTCACCTCTATTATGCTTTCAGGCGATCTTATCACCAGGTTCAGTGATCAATGGTAATAATTAGTCACAGCATAGAGAGATCAGATGATAAACAGAATATTAGATAAAGTTCGACAAGGCTGCAATCTACAATCGGCTGACACTTTTTTCTAATCAGTATAGAGGGTGTGTGTCTTGTTTTCCAGCTAAAGTATCTACAAATATTAGATAAAATTCCACTATATGAGACAATAATTCCAAAAATTCCACTATATGAGACAATGGAAAAATAGTTTCCAAGATAAAGAAGAGGAATAACCTTTTAAAAATAAACAGACAAACAAAAAAAAACTATTTTAAAATAGTACTATTTTCAAGAAACATTTTGTGGTCTAACTCTAAAGATGTCATATGTGGTGTAACAGTAATATAAAGTAATATTTATTTAATATTTAAAATAAAGTAATATTTCCGGCTAACTGTCACATAAAAATAATTTTTTAATCAGCAAGTCTTGTTTCTAGTAAAAAATATTTAAACACCTTTAAGAAGGTAAACTGTTAAAAGCATAAAAGTAATATATAAATTAATTAAATAAATTATTAATTATTAATAAATAAAATAAAAAAGTTAAATAAATAATCTGCCAAAAAGACACAACATATAAACTTAATTAAAGAAAAGGCTCAATATCTTATGCACTTTTGCTTCTCAAATAAATTTATATTGTTTATGGATATTTTTTACTGAAAAGCAAGATTAAAATAATGGTTAAGAAAAATTCATTTTTTCCCTCTCCCAGTGAAGAGGTGGGAGCTCAGTGGGCAATTTATCTCATCTTTCCTAAATATTTTGCAGATTTGTTCAGAATATGAATTAAGAATTAATTCAGCAGACAGAGAGAAGGTAAGAGGAGGGAAAAGATAAACACTATTATGCATTTCAAATGAGACTGAAATAGGGACAAGTAAATAATGCATTAATATTTGACATGTTTAGATCAAATTTAACCACCAGTGGAAAAAATGTTATGCATATCTGTTGCAGAACCTGATTTCACCAAGTGCAAAATATCCCTGGATCAACATCTTTGTTGATCCTGGAACAACATTCCAATCAACCAATCAGATCTGAGGGGCAAGTTTACAGTTTATGTCAATTTTAGTCTTGTACTTCATCTGTGCTATCATTTCCCTCTGATTTTCGAGATAACTTATGGGTAGGGTTGGGTTTAGGGGTAGGGATATGGTTAGAATTAAATGTTCGGACAGGAATGTTGTTCCAGGACCAACAAAATACATTGACCCAGGAATGCGTCTAACTCTGCAAAATCAGGACGTGCCATATCTTTTCCAAGGCAACTCATACCCCGGATAGCAGCTCAATAGAAAAAACATTGATTATAAAGGCATTTGAGCTGTGCACACTTTGCACATCAAGGTTTCCAGACACATTTTATCTGTCAGAATCTGTTTGAAAACACTGTAGTAAAGTAACCGAAGAGACTTACTTGGCAAGTTGTAGCAATAATGGATGACACATTTAAACACACCTTAACCACTGGCCCATATATTCAGTTTAACAAGTTTCTAAATATAATGTGCAGGAGAAATTATATTTATAATTGAAGTGAATTTTGATTTGAATCGCATCTGAATTGAATTCCAGTTGCTTTATATGCAAAAAGTGTCCTGCTGTAAATATAGTAACTAACAGGCGCGCCGTTGACACGGAGGACAGGGGGGTCAGGACCCCCGCAGTTTTGAAAAGACAGAAATCGACCCCCAGGGTCTGCTTCAATCAGTCACACTGTATCATCTTTTAGCTTCGGATATTTTCTTTCAAATGAGACCATTTTCACGTTTCTGTGAGCTTTCGTTTGTAAATAATCAACTGTTTTGTCGCGGATGTGAACAGGAAACGCGAACGGAGAAACACGCGATCTCCAAACAATCGATCAAAGCGTGCTAACGTTTTAGGACAGGTCGATGGTATATAAATCATGCCCGAACGTTAGCGTTTGTCAATCAAGCCAAACCGTCCATTCAGAAACCGAGAAATTTGAGACTTCAAGGTAAGGACGCTGATCTCTCAGGTTGACGCGCGAGCTGGCTTGACTGGCGTTTTCGTGAGGATATAGTTTATGGACTGTTTAGATTTCGGTAATTACATCTAGAAAGGTAAAAGCATTGATGGCATCTATAAAAGAGATATCTGAAAGCGAAACAAAATTGTTTATTATTTATTATTGCCTCGACCAGCGACGCAGTGGGTAGGACGCACGAGAGGAGACCTGCGCGTTTAATTGGTATGTGTATACTGTAATACTGCATTTACAATGCTTATCAGTGGCGTGCACTTTGATCGCGAAAGTGAAAGTGCCCTTTGCGGTCGCATGGCGGTGCCCCCGCGTTCCACTACAGTCATCACTAGCCAGTCATCACAATTAACATTTTCTCTTTCAGATGATGTCACAGAATGCAGTTGTCAAGTTTAAAACTGATCCGTGGGTGAAAGCAGCATATTTGGAATTCTAAAATGGGACTGACAGGCATTTTCTACTGCTGTGTGAACGTAACCACTTCTAAATGTCCCCATGCAGCTGAACCCAATTAAAATAAAGTGCTGCAAGACCAGACCATTATTTTGATCGGTTACACCTCAGTCTCTCTTGTTTTCGCTCTCTGTCTATCACTTTCTCCTTCTGTCTCTCTCAAACAGCGCTCATCTTTTATCATGTGTATATTGATGACGATGAGAACACTATAGGCCTACACATCTGGCCTCAGTAACATGTGAGAGTTTAAACCGCAGCACTGCAGTCTGTGTTTTATAACAGTGATTGAAATTAATACATAAATGTGCTTGTGTGAAACGTGAGTGTCCTTGCAAATTTGTTATGGCTGTCTCATAACCCCCCCACCAAACACACACACACGCACGCACGCACAAACACACACAGTTCTTATCCTCTCCACCTCCAGTCTGAACAGGCTGAGCTACAGTTGGGAGGAGAAATGTGTATATTTATAGAAAAGCAGACTGACTAAAATGGCTGAATGACTGGTTGTGTGGCAAAACGTTATATTTAACGCACCATGATGTCAACACCAGGCTGGACCGTTGCCATGGTTTCTCCCTCACTTGGCTGAGGAGGGCGCTTCTTATCAGCAATATACAGGGACAGATGTTGAGGCACAGTGATGGGCTCTCACACACATACACACACTTGACAAGAGACATGGCAAGCAACATTAGATCATACTGAAAAAGCCATAATGATAATCTGTTGATGCATTTTTGCAGTGAACATGTGAGGACCTGGTAAAAATCAGAGAGCGAATAAATATTGTTCTAAATGCCCTGAAAACTATTTTTATTTAATTACAGGTCTGTAGATGCTGTTGACGAGGGAAGTGGTGAACCCACACTGAGCTATTAGCTCGACTGCTGTTCTCAGGAGGCTGATGTGTGCGGCTCATTTCACTACCTTAACTTGCAAACAGAACACCAAATAGAGCCATGCTGAAAAAGTCTTAGAACTGTTCTGGGAACTGATTTCTGCTGCACCTGTAACACTTGACATTACAACAACAACAACTCAGATCTATAAATACTTTCTAGTTTAAAAATATACATCTTTTTTTTTTTTCTTTCTTTCTTTTGAGATTGTCACATGCAGTAATGAGAATTTGATTGAGAAATTAATTTACCAGCATAGTATATTTTTTAATTAATTTATAAAATTGGTAAATTATTTTTATTTCTTTTAAAAAGTCTCCTTTTCTTTTCTTTAAAAGCCTAAATTTCATGAAAATAGTGATGTCACAATGCAAATTGATAGTGCTTAAAATGTTTTTGAAATGGAAACAAATGCTCATAATGCAAAGATTGTAATAAAATAAACACAAACACCCCTCCCCAAAATACTACAATGACAAATTGATGACAAACAATGACACACACATATATATGCTATATATATTATATATATATATATATACTGACACACACACGCTATAATACTGCAATGACAAATTAATGACTATGACACATACATACATACATATATAAACACACACACTATAGATAGATCGACATAATGAATCCATCAACACTATATGCCTTGTTGTTTTCTTCTTAGCATTGCCTGTTTGTTAATATCACACAGTTTTCTTCCTGCTTTCACATGGTCTTCTGCTGTCAACAATGTTTCATTCCTCTTTTCACAGACGTGTTTTTCTCATTCCTCTTTCTCTTTTATACTCCTGCCTTTCAAAAACAAAGAAGCTCTATTTCACAGAAATAGGGTATTACATCACCTTAAGCTGAAAAAAGTCTGGATACGTCACGTGACATGACGCAAGTTCCCACTGAAAATCAAGTGAATACTGAAGTATTAAACTGTTTAGTGAGTCACATCCATGGCTCTCGAGAACAATAATGTGAATTAAGTAGCCTTGATGGCTCTCATAGAGCTTGTAGTAAAGTAGTCCTAATGCATGTTAGTTGTCTGGAAGACTAAAAGGGCTATAGAGCCGATAAGGAGAGAGAGACACTCCAGTAATCCTGAAACACTTCAAAGTGAAAGATGCTGTGGATTTCTTTAAGAGTTCAAGCTGTGAGAAGTGTAGGAAAGTGTTTGTATATATTAAAATATTTCTTAAAAGATTATGTGTCAAATAAATATGACATTTCCAGAAAGCTGGCGTCTCCCCCTTTTTTTAAAACATTTTTTTTTAAGGGATAGTCTTTAACTCTCCACCCTGTTATATACAGTGCTCAGTGTAAATGAGTACACCCCCTTTGAAAAGTAACATTTTAAACAATATCTCAGTGAACACAAAAACAGTTTCCAAAATGTTGACAAGACTAAGTTTAATATAACATCTGTTTAACTTATAACATGAAAGTAAGGTTAATAATATAACTTAGATTACACATTTTTCAGTTGTACTCAAATTAGGGTGATGCAAAAATGAGTACACCCCACAACAAAAACTACTACATCTAGTACTTTATCTGGCCTCCATGATTTTTAATGACAGCACCAAGTCTTCTAGGCATGGAATGAACAAGCTGGCGACATTTTGCAACATCTATCTTTTTCCATACTTCAAGAATGACCTCTTTTAGAGACTGGATGCTGGATGGAGAGTGATGCTCAACTTGTCTCTTCAGAATTCCCCATAGGTGTTCGATTGGGTTCAGATCAGGAGCCACTGAATCACTTTCACCCTGTTCTTCTTCAGAAATCCAACAGTGGCCTTTAGGATCATTGTCATGTTGGAAAAGTGCACAACAACCAAGGGCACGGAGGGATGGTAGCATCTTCTCTTTCAGTATAGAGCAGTACATCTGTGAATTCATGATGCCATCAATGAAATGCAGCTCCCCGACACCAGCAGCACTCATGCAGCCCCACATAAGGACACTGCCACCACCATGTTTCACTGTAGGCATCATGCATTTTTCTTTGTATTCCTCACCTTTGTGACGCCATACAGTTTTGAAGCCATCAGTTCCAAAAACATTTATCTTGGTCTCATTACTCCAGAGTATAGAGTCCCAGTAGTCTTCATCTTTGTCAGCATGGGCCCTGGCAAACTCTAGGTGGGCTTTTTTGTGCCTGGGCTTTAGGAGAGGCTTCTTTCGTGGACGGCACCCATGCATGCCATTCCTCTGCAATGTACGCCGTATTGTGTTACGGGAAATAGTCACCCCAGTTTGGCTTTCTACTTCTTTAGATAACTGCAGTGAACTTGCATGCCGATTTTCTTCAACCCTTCTCATCAGAAGACGCTCCTGTCGAGGTGTTAACTTCTGTGGATGACCTGGACGTCTCTGTAAGTTCCATCTTTTTTAAATTTTTGTACCACTTTTGCTACAGTATTCTGACTGATAAATAAAGCTTTGCTGATCTTCTTGTAGGCTTTACCTTTCTGGTGTAAAGAAATTATTTTCTTTCTCAGGTCTTGTGACATTTCTCTTCCATGTGGTGCCATTGCTGACAGCATGAAATGTGAAAGGGTTTTAACACCCTTTTATAGTCACCTGTCTGCTGGACACCTGTGTAATGAATAATTAGACTCATCTGTGGTTGAATTCTTGTTAAATTAGACATTTGTAGTATAAAATTTAACTTTGCTCCAGAGACTTTCAGTGGGGTGTACTCATTTTTGCATCACCCTAATTTGAGTAAAACTGAAAATAACTTAAAATCTCTAAGTTATATTATTAACCTTACTTTCATGTTATAAGTTAAACAGATGTTATATAAAACTCAGTCTTGTCAGTATTTTGGAAATGGTTTTTGTGTTCATTGAGATATTGTTTAAAATGTTACTTTTCAAAAGGGGTGTACTCATTTACGCTGAGCACTGTAGGTCACGTTTTTACTGCCTCTTATTTTTGGTTTCGTTTTCAAGGACTCTTAGTTTGCTTCTCTTTGTTTTCCAGCTTCCTTCTGTCTTGTGTTCCCGCTCATCATTTGTTGCTATGGTTATTCATTGTGTTAGTAATTAGATCCCACCTGTTGGATTTTCAGTTCATCAGCATGTGTATTTAAGTCCTTCAGTTTCCTCAGTTCTTGGTTACTTGCATTGTGTTGAATTATACACTTTTGTTTTGATTAATAAAGCTACTTTGCTACTTTAATCCCTAAACTCTCCATCGTCTTCTTCGTGGACCAGAACTGTGACTAATATATATATATATATAATATTGTAGCATCATAACTTTGAGCACAAGGCTAGTGAAATAGCAGCTCACTTGATTCTGGTCTTTGCCTGATAAGATGTTTAAAATCTTACAGAAATTGACCTAATCATTACAAAATTAAAACGACATAATTTCATAAATTGACCCACCTATTTTTTTCAAGCTATTCAATCATTGTCAAGTCAGAAGTGTTACGAGAAAGGGGGAGGTGCAGCAGAGAAATCAAAAGAGAGAGAGAGAGAAAAGAGAGGAGCGATTACAAGATGAGAAAGTGTGTGTGAGCCATGCTGAGCTGAATACACACAGAAAGACATTGGTGCTATTTTTAAGCCAGTGCGTCTGAAATATGTAGGGAATCAGATCGGAGAATAATCTTCCATTATGCATGCATGTACAGAATTCTCTATGAAATAAAGCACTGCAAATCAGGAGAATTTTACACACTCTACTGAAGCATGTTACTTCACTATGCAGCACAGTGCAAAAATAAAGCTGCAATCGAGCCTATGGGACTCTGATATGTTAATCAGTGGGGCCTCAAATGTCACACACACACACACACACACACATACATTAACTGCAATGATGTAGAGTTGACAGGAATAGTAAAAAATGCCATCTTGAGGTACAATGGAGTGTATTATTCTATTCTAGTAGTCTTTATTAGAAATTGCCTTTGTTTTCATTACATTAGTGAAAAAAGCAAAATGAGGGTGAAGAAAGGAAGTAATTCTATCATAACTCTTAGAGTGTTTGGCAATGTTAATGGATATGACAATGTTGATATGTTTGGTCTTGGCAGAATAGATCTGCTACACTGCTGCTGCTGATGTTGGTTATTGCTACTGCTGCAGAGCAAGTACGGGACAAGCTACTGTGCGCCGCTTTCTCCTTCTTCCCAAAGCGCTTGCGCTCCCGTGGCGTCTGTCGTTGCTATGCAACCACAAACTGCGCTCTCCAAGACAACGAGGAAGTTTCGGCAAAGGATAAATTGATTTCTAGCCCTCGCATTAGCTTTACTACTAGATATACACTATATTGCCAAAAGTTTTGGGACGCCTGCCTTTACGTGCACATGAACTTTAATGACATCCCATTCTTAATCCGTAGGGTTTAATATGGAGTTGGCCCACCCTTTGCAGCTATAACAGCCTCAACTCTTCTGGGAAGGCTTTCCACAAGGTTTAGGAGTGTGTTTATAGGAATTTTTGACCATTCTTCTAGAAGCGCATTTGTGAGGTCAGGCACTGATATTGGATGCTCTAATTCATCCCAAAAAGGTGTTCTATCGGGTTGAGGTAAGGACTCTGTGCAGGCCAGTCAAGTTCCTCCACACCAAACTCGCTCATCCATGTCTTTATGCACCTTGCTTTGTGCACTGGTGCGCAGACATGTTGGAACAGGAAGGGGCCATCCCCAAACTGTTCCCACAAAGTTGGGAGCATGAAATTGTCCAAAATGTCTTGGTATGCTGAAGCATTAAGAGTTCCTTTCACTGGAACTAAGGGGTCAAGCCCAACCCCTGAAAAACAACCCCACACCATAATCCCCCCTCCACCAAACTTTACACTTGGCACAATGCAGTCAGGCAAGTACCATTCTCCTGGCAACCACCAAACCCAGACTCGTCCATCGGATTGCCAGACAGAGAAGCGTGATTCGTCACTCCAGAGAACACGTCTCCACTGCTCTAGGGTCCAGTGGCGGTGTGCTTTACACCACTGCATCCGACGCTTTGCATTGCACTTGGTGATGTAAGGTTTGGATGCAGCTGCTCGGCCATGGAAACCCATTCCATGAAGCTCTCTACACACTGTTCTTGAGCTAATCTGAAGGCCACACAAAGTTTAGAGGTCTGTAGCTATTGACTCTGCAGAAAGTTGGCGACTTCTGCGCACTGTGCGCCTCAGCATGCGCTGACCCCGCTCTGTGATTTTATGTGGCCTACCACTTTGTGGCTGAGTTACTGTTGTTCCCAATTGCTTCCACTTTGTTATGATACCACTAACAGTTGACCGTGGAATATTTAGTAGTGAGGAAATTTCACGAATGGACTTATTGCACAGGTGGCAAGTATTCACTGAGCTCCTGAGAGCGACCCATTCTATCACAAATGTTTGTAGAAGCAGTCTGCATGCCTAGGTGTTTGATTTTATACACCTTTACCCATGGATGTGATTGGAACACCTGAAATCAATGATTTGGAGGGGTGTCCCAATACTTTTGGCAATATAGTGTATGTATGGAGATGAGAAATAAAAACCACACAGTACAGCTATGATCAACTGTTTGGCTGAGCTTTCGATGTTTTATTACGAAAAGGCTGAAGCTGATCGGTTGGTTCTTGTCACATGACCTGCAGTGCGCTTGTGGCATTCTGAAAAGCTGAGATGTTTTCATCTCGATGCGCCTGGAAAATGCACCGCATGTGCATCGCGACTGCGTCGCTTCCATTATGAGCGTGACTGCCACGCGGCCACATTTAAAATAACGAATTTGAGCGCACAAAAGACGTGATATGTGAACGGCCCTATCAGCCTGCGGCATCTAGAGTTTCATGACAGAACTTTGTACTTATGATTTGTCTATATAAAGACAAAAACTTTATGTAGTGTTCTTTATGTACACAAAAGTGCATAAGAGACTTCTTTCAAAAAAAATCTCTTTCAAAAAACACTTTTGAACCAAAATAATTATTAAAATTTACTGAAATGACCAAATCAACAACACACAAACACAAATATATTGTTCAAGTACATGTCACAAATACATTTGTTCAAGTAAAAAAAAAGTCAAAGTCCAAATCAAAGCATGATTAACCAAGCTCAAGGGCTCCTTATTACAGTATAAGCCTTTAATCTGCTATCAGCAGCCACTGAAAATGCAGAGTCAGATATCTGTGACTGCTCTCCACATCCCATCATTCCCCACTAACCCTGAACTGCTTGACCCCACCGCCAAGCACTTGGATACCTGGAAAACAGACCTGCATTTTGCAAACACATACTCATACATGAAATAAGTGATGAGTGCTCAATTACCTAGAAGGGGAAGGAGATAAACACAGATTAACACCAGACACATAACACCAGACTAACTTTCCGATGGACTTGGGCAAAAGACATGACCTGATCTTTCTTACACATCTAGGACAATGTACATATGACTCACATAGGACAGTGTAGTTGATATGGGTTTGGTGTCTGGTGAGCTGGTGTGAGTGTCAGCAGTGTTAATTACATAATGAAGCCAGTGTTATTACTGGAGGGGATGAGAGGGCAAATTTAGCTTAAGACAGAGAGGAAGGAGTAATCTCATCTTCCCACACACATCAAGGTAATCACAGTGTACACAAACACACAGTGTGTATCTGAGCTCATTAGCAGCTTAGTATATTTGCGATTGTGTGAATCAGATGTTTGGGCCTATAAGCAGAAGAAACTCATGAAAACTTCACAACACTTCAAACACTAAAAACTTCACACACACACACACACACACACACACACACACACACACAAAGCTTCATGGCATGACTGAAGCGCTGGATGCTCTGTCAAGTGTGTGAATGTGAATCTTTTACCTCTGCTTGAGCTGTTACAGGGAACACACACACTTTTAGGTAGTAATTAAATCACCTTTGTGCTGTAGACAGAGCGATCACACACACTGATGTTCCCTTCAAATGGGTTAAACTGGACTCTAGCAGTGAAGTGTAAACTTTACGTATGGAAATAAAAAAGATTGTGAGGTAAATTTCAAATGAAAAAGTCACACTGAGATATAAAGTTGCAATTATGAGAAATTGTGTCACAATTATGAGATAAAGTTACAATTACAAAAAAATAAAATTTCATTGCATATCTACTTTTTGTTTCAAATCAGCAGCTCCATAACTCTGTAACTCCTTAGCAACAAAGCAGGGTTCACTTCCTCTCTACATGACACTATAATCAACACACGAAGACCCGGCAAGCTTTGTCTCTTAAATCAGAGATGTGGTGTCTTTGGGAAACTGTACTCAAAATAATGATGATTTGATTGGCAGAACATTTAAACAGAGGCCATGCTGCATTGTGTAATTGAAAATCTGCAGAGATGACCCTTTTATTTCAGTTAAAGACCCTATGTAATAAAACTGTAGTTCCCTTTCGATACAGTTCACTTTCATTACGTCAGTTACTGACTCTTATGGGGAAAACTCAGTTTTTCTCAGAATACTGAAGCCTGATTAGTTCACGTCTGTGCACCTGCACAGACTAAAGGCTTTTCAGCCCACCGAAACGGGCGGGGCTGACTGCCTATTTAAGTCGCGCTAAAAGCCATTTTCGTCAGAATTTTTCTCCTTCAAGCGCGAAGATCAACTCACTGACTCCAAAGAGAAGAAAGAAGCCTTCTGCTTGCCGTAGAACAAGCCTCAAGCAGCGGATTAACCGCGCTTCGACAGCTGCAGCTGATTCAGCGTTTCTCCTCTGCAGCCCTTCGGCAATTATTCAATGAGCAATTTTCACTTCTAAAAGAGCAAATTCAAGCGCCGTTTGGTTCAAAATGTCGTGCCACGAGTGTGGATGTTTTGGGCAAGTAAAGGAGAAGGCTGATTCATGCTGAGGCCGGACCACACCCAAAGTGGCCATGTATTCACCACCTAACCCCCTGTTCAGTTCCGGGCATTGGAGGCACTGTGTTTGTTGTCGGTACTGGGTCTACCCCACCAGTGGTATGTGCGCCCAGACCTTCTCCTGCTGTTACAGCGAACCAAATAAAAAACATACACCTTCACAAAAAGAGCATTCCTCCTCTTCATTATCCTTTCACAAGTGTCAGCCTCCCGCCGCAGTGCGGCGAGCTACTACCTGCGGCTCTTCAACTCATCGCCATTCCCGTCGTGTCGAATTGGGTTTTATAAATAATCAAATGGGGCTATTCGCTCCAGATTACTCGCTCCAGGTCACTCGCAGGCCCCCATTCTTCAAGGGTGTGATTCACACGAGTCTCAATGGGATAGCCCAAACGTGCCCAAATGCGGTCCTGGATTTCGCCGGAGCGCTCTCTAAGAATTCAGAGGCCAGCGGCGTCTTTCAGATTCGGGGACAGCCTTCCCCTAAAAATGTTTCAAAAGGTACTGGGCCTCATGACAGAAGTCTTCTTCTCATGTCCCCTTGGGCATGTTAAATATGCGGCCACTTCAACACTGATTAAAGGCCTGCGTTCCACCTCGAGGGACGTCTCATTCTCAGGGTGACCCACAGCTGTATCAGTTGGGGGTAGAACTGGGCTCGGTTTCCAGAAGGAAAGTAGTTGTGACGGAGGCCTCCAAGACCGCCATCATCTCTAGGCAGTTGATGTGCCAGTTCATCAGGTCAACCCGATGAACTTGCACATCAACTGCCTAGAGATGATGACGATGCTTCTGGCCTTCAGAGAGTTCCAGTCAGAGCTCAGGGGGCATCATGCCCTGGTCCGATTGGACAACATGACAGTGGTAGCCTATATAAATCTTGTCCGCTAATCACGCTGGCACGCCACCTCCTTCTATGGGCGCAGTACAATCTCTGCTCAGTGAGAGAGGTTCATGTGCCGGGCTCCATGAACATGGGAGCAGATATTCTGTCTCGGAACAGACCGTCTACGGGGGAGTGGAGACTCCACCCCCAGGCAGTCCGCATGATCTGGAGCAATTTCGGGCAAACAGAGGTGGAACTTTTTGCATTGAGAGAGAACTACCAATGCCTTATGTTCTTCTTGAAAGAACCATTAGCCCACAAGTGGCCTTCTCTGTGCCTTTACGCCTTTCCTCCAGTAGTTTCCTCCATGGCCAATTCCGTTAAGAAGGGACCTCCTTTTCCAGGTGGGAGGGCAAATTTGGCATGAACACGATCTCTGAAGCTAGGGCACTTTCTACCTGGTGCCTATATGCTCAAAAATGGTCTATTTTTTTCTGGCTGGTGTTCAGCCCGAGATATAGACCCTCTGTCTTCTGAGATTGCTTCAATAATTTCTACTGGAGCTGCTGGGTGGCATACATACCCCGTTTATGCTCAAGGTATACATGGCAGCGTGGGAAACACAACCTGGTGGTCAAATTTCTCAGAGGGGTCAGGAGACTGAACCCGCCTCACCCCAGCACGGTTCCATCCTGGAACCTGTCCACAGTCCCTCTGTTTGAGCCGCTCACAACAGCTGACCTTTGGCCTTTCTCCCTAAAGACCACCCTTCTGACAGTAAGGGCAGCTATTTGTGTGCTTCGGAGGCCGCTTGAAGGGGCTGCCAGTCACGAAGCAGAGGCTATCCCATTGAATAATGGATGCAATAGCGGTGGCTTACAAGTCCTTGGACTTGCAGTGCCCTATTGGGGCAAGGGCCCACTCCACCAGGGGAATGGCCTCCTCATGGGCTTGGTCTAGCAGAGTGTCCATTGCCGACATCTGTGCGGCGGCAGGTTGGTCTTCCACCTTTACTAGGTTCTACAACTTAGTTTAGCAGATATACACATTTATATATACAATTTACACCGAATGCTCAAACTGAACAAAAACATTAATGACTCAACATGAACTCAGGGGCATGTTCATTTTTTACCAATTATGTCTAGAATGAGAATGTACCTCTCCCAGATTCCACCTACTTCTGAATACCAAGTGGCAAATCATGTTCATTACTGTTAAGAAAACCATAACCTACTAGCAATTAAATATTTTGATTCAATCAAAACATTTATATAAAAATATTCATAAATTTAATAAAAACTATATTATTAATATATTTATTTTCTGGTAAAATGCTCCTTATTAAACATCCATATATATGGATGTCCCATCAAAATGTCCCGCCCAAACTTTTCAATAGCACATTCTATGGATTGGATCAATAAGTGCCACTGTACATGCCTAGCAGTGTGAGGTGATAAATATGGAGGCGTCTTTGCAAGTGAGTGTTGGTGAGTGTCTAGGGCACGAGGCCTCAGGGACGTCTTCATTAAGCACATGACATATTGGGGATGCCAGCCTCAGTTCTCCAGGCCTCACCAGACCCCCTCAGTCTGCGAGTAAGAGAGAGGCTATCGCTCTCCTGTGATACGTTAATTACCTCCTGCAGACAGAGTCTATACACAATTCACCTTCGGTAGGAGTCAGGGGAGTGGGCCTCTCTCCCCCAGTCGAACAGCAATTTACTCGTCTGCCTCTCTTTCATTCTCTACTTCTCTTCCTGTTTCTGTCACCCAATCTATTTCTATCTCTTCTTCTCCATCTCTCACTCCAAATAAGCTGTTGTATTCATTCACTTTTCATCATTCCAGTGCATTATCTGTAGTTTATGGCTCCTTGGAAAATCAGCTTCTTCCAGATACTTCACTATGGGTCACTATGAGTGTGTCTAATGCAGTGAGCATTTTTTCTTTGTTTTCTTCAAACATCAAATGCTTCAGATTTCATCTCAAGCTCTTCACAGACACTGTTGTCTCCTTGGTAACCAAGTACTAATCTTTGATAAGACATTATATGGGACAAAAAAAAAAAATTCACCCTGCCCACTTTTTCAGTAGTCTAGGTAGTATTTTTCCCATAGGGATTTAAAAAAAAAGTATTCGTAAAGAGTTAAAAGCCAAAAACCAGACTGACCCTATATCATTCACAGTGCTTCACGGGAGTGGCCGGGTGCTAAAGTGTTTTTGTGTACAATAGAGTGCATTAGTGCCCACCCAATTTTTCAGCGTCATTGGTTCCGGAAGTATTTTTTCCATTCATTTTTTCCAATAGGGATTTTTAAAAAGTCTTCTTTAAAGCAAGAGCTCTTCTGGCATGATTTGCTCACCGTGACTCTCTGATTGGTGGAATTTTCTGTACAGCATTAAGGGTAATTTAGTTTTTCACCATGAATTCTGCTGTTGAATATGGACATTTTAATAATACACTGAATTAATGCAAACAGATGGCTTCAACATAACCTTATATATCACCAATTAACAACCTCAGAGCTCACAATAGTCTGTCTTTCAAGGTTTATTTAAAAATCAATTTTTTGATTGACTGATCTTTACATCCGGAACCTGACTGCTAGTCAGTCAAGCTGTGCTAAAAATTATTTTAGCATTGAAAAAAAATTACGCACTTCACCTTTAAAGACACGTCTTCATTATAGAATCATACATCTTCCATATGATCAGACTCAGCCTGCCAAGCAAATGTTGTTTGAATGAATGGCTCTGGCATTAAATTACTGTGATGTATTGGGAGAGCAGATGTTTGCTATGTAGCACACCTCATTAGCTTCCTCTGCCCTTCTTTTTACTTCATAGCTAGGCTGGGACAGGCAGAGCAAGCAGCCTGGAGCCTTGGACATCTTGGGTTGCCATGTCTTCCAATGTTACATTAGTTGTAGTTTCTGTGTCCTTATTTTTCACTTCCTTCTGTATAGGCCAATTAAGAGCACCAAAACATTTTCCACCTCTACAGCACCTGCTTCTGAAACTCAAAATAGATTGATGGAAAGGAAAAACACAGCAATTTCAGAAATGCTGCAATGCTGAAAGCAAAATGTAGGCTTATGCTAGGATGAGTCACAAGGTTTTCTGCTATGCCCCAAGACACCTCAGGCCAAGTTCAGAGCCATGTTAAACCCAATTTTGAGCTGAAAGAATTTAAGTCCATTTTCCACTTTGACAGAGGTTTTCAGCCAAGACTGCCTGAAGCCGAAAAAGTCTTTGGGTTCAGTTCGCTGTTTTTGGAAGGAGTTTTGAAAGATGTGGTCATGAACGCCTCAGAAGTGAGAGAACCAAAGGCATGCTCCTTATTAAAAATATAGAGGAACATTTTTTTTTTAATTATGAAACCAAATAAATAGACTTTAAAATAAATATCAGTTTTTACAACATTTTTGTCCCTAATAGTTTTAACAAAGTTAGTGATCCTGCTTACAAAGCAGGCAACAGTGTCAGTCAAGAGCATGTTTGAGATGACAAAAAAAAAAAAGTAAAAAAATAAAATAAAAAAAAAATCAATTGTCTGGATACATAAAATGCTATGAAAAAATATGTTTATAATTTCACTTGCACCACAGAATATTAAACACAATACGTAAAGTTCCAGTGGAAATGGCATTATAAACACATTTTTTCACATTTATCATGACAAATCAGAAAAAAAATGTTTATCTTCGAAAACTCTACACAGCCTAAAGTATCCGTACTTGAATAAGCACCCATAATATACACACATATATATATATATATATATTTATTTATTTATTTATTTATTTATTTTTTTCCCCACCATGGAACTGATAGTAAAATGCAGGTCATATTTTCAAAGGATGCAATGGAAACTTTTAAAGAATGGTCTGATCTTAAATAGGGATTTTTTCTCCTTTTTTTTTTTTGTTTTTTTTGTTTAGGGTGGCTTAAGCCAGGAACACTGACATATGTGAGGGGTAGAGGAAACAGAACACTTCTAGACAATGAGGTGTTTCTGTCTGGTGTGTTTATATGTGTGTGTGTGTGTGTGTGTGTGTGTGTGTGTGTGTGTGTGTGTGTGTGTGTGTGTGTGTGTCTGTGTGTTAGAGCTTTGCTTGCACACCTGCCGCCCCACTGTCTGGCAGTCACCTCCACCCGCACGGCACACACACACTCTCACACACACTGACAAAGGTAGACAGATGGGCTGATGAGAGAGAGCAGGAGAGAGGGAGAGGGTAGAAAACAGACGTGTTTGTTGTTTCCTCTGGCCTTGGGCCTTGCACTGTGCACACACAGACTATGGAACAAAACCAGACACAAATTTGTCCAGTTTATCACACAGACGGTTCATGTGAAAGCTTCATACCAGCTCCTGATGACAGAGCACTGAACAAAAGCCACAACGTGCTTACCATAAAGCCAACAGAACAGTACTCACACACATGAATAGGAAACTAAAGTCAGTATGACTTTGAGACAAATGTATTTATTTCTCATATACATATATAAACACACACACAGTAAAAAACATGTAAATTGCACATAAGGGAGGTTTTGCATTAACTAATCATTTTTGAAATATAATCATTTACACAGTTACTGTCATAACTTGTTTTCATGACAAATTTATTTAAAAACATATATTAAAAAATTAAAGTTGCAGTGTGTTCATTTTAGCAACATCTAGCGGTGAGGTTGCGAATTGCAATATAGAGAAGCTACGGTGGCCAGCACAGGACAAAGATGTCGTCGTCTGAGACAGCAGAAGGTAGCCAGTTAAGCAAACTCGCTCTGTAGAGCAGTTTGTCCATTTAGGGCTACTGTAAAAACAAAATGGCGACTTAACATATAAGGGGACCCGCGGTGTATGTAGATAGAAATGGCTCATTCTAAGGTAATAAAAACATAACGGTTCATTATGTAAGGTCTTTATACACCACTAAAAACATAGTCACGTGTATTATATTGCATTTCTGTCAATAGATCCTCCTATAATTTACACAATTTGCACCTTTAAGGCATTACTAACAGGTAAAGTATATAATGAATGTATAAGCTAATATAGAGCATATATTTAATGAAATGCTCCCCTCTAGAGTTCATTTCTCTAGTGAACTAACATGCTGTGGACACTAAATGACTTGCCTGAGGTAAATGTAATGCTACATGAGATATTATTCTCAAGCTGTTTTATTAATGTCTTTCCGCAGTTGAAACACTTGGTTGAGAGATTACACAAACATATCTATGCATAGCTCGTCTGTTTCTGCACTTTTTCCTCTTGTGGCGGTTAGCAAACAGTGTTGCATTACCGCGCACGCCCCCTTCTGGATTGGAGTGTGGATTGCCTGTGACCAGCTACGTTTACATGGACACTTTTTGCTTCGATCTGAATTAATTAATTCTGATAGATGAATCCGAACGCAATGTTTACATGAACACTAAATAAAGTGATCGTGCTGATGTGTGCGTTTCTATGTCATGAGAAAAAAGGATTGGTGGGATGTTGTCCTGCTCCGCTTCACAGATGATGAGTGGAAAGAGAATTTCAGAATGACACTCATATTAAATATACTGTGTATATATATGTATTTAAATATTATATATTTAAGTAATAAATATGATTACATTTTAACGTAAAATATGTATAAAACAAATATTATATTGTCAAGTTTGAAATTCATGTAATAAACCAATACAACTACATTATATAATATAAAACCAGCCGACCACACAAACAAAAGGATGTTTTTCCTTGTCTTTCTATATACAATCATATATAAAATGTTGCAGTTTTTGATAATATATGTGTCAGATAAAACAATAATATGTGTGGGAATAGGATGTAAAGAATAATGTGGCTTATGTGTATGTAAGCTACTCTCTTTCATTTTCTTCCTGCATGCTGCCGCCACACTAATTTAGTTAGAGGATAATTACTCTGCCATCACCTGCCTTTATCCACTCTAATTGCATTCTGTAATCACCACACGACCATATAAGAGACTAAATTTGGCATTTGCACATTAAAATCCACAGCATATACGCATTAGAAATGAATTTCAGGTAATCACCATAACCTTGCCCTGTTGCTTTTTAAAATTATTCATTAAAACCCTTTTGTTTATCTATTTTTCTACCTCTTGATTTAATTTTTCTTTTAGCATGACTGACCCCTCCCTCCCCAGGGAGGTCCGTCAACAGCACTGAAATCACATGAATGACAAGGAACAGGTTTGGCAAATTGAAAAGACTTAACAACAGTTTAATTTTTGTCTCTGTTTAATGAGTAACATTTTAATTGCAAAATCATCTCTGCGCTCAAGCGGAGAGGATAAACGGGGCTATTGTATGCGTCTGTGATGTCTAAATGCCACAGCATTGCTGCTTTGCTTCCTTTGACACGAGCATAATTAGTTTTCTGAGCCACAGTCGGATTGGGGGCACTTCTCTTAACATGGCAGTGCCATCTGTCGAGATGCCAGGTGTTCTATACCTCTCATCCCCAGCTCAGGCTTTGTGAAGGAGAAAGGAAGAGGTATGGCATTTTCAACAACTATGGTACACTGTGGTATCCCGTTACGTGTTTTTTATAGCATTGGAGGCACAAATCCTTTGCTGTTTGAACCATTAGACAAGGTATGTTTACATGACAACGATGTACTAAAAACGGAAAAGTTTTTCTTTTGTGTTTTAGAAAGATTTTGTGTACAGACGACAACGTTGTCAAAACGATCCGGGATCGTCTAAAGATCCGGGAAAATGACTAAAAACACTGTATTATGCTGCCAAGCCAGTAGTTGGCAGTGTCACTTTGCAAAGAAACACTACGCACCTATAGACTGAAGCATGTAATACGCATGAGCCTGACGTCACCGTTTTCACAAATTAGCATTTTTGTAGTTTACACAGAGACGATAATGGTTTAATTTTCAAAAGCTTGCACTTTGAAACCCGTTTTTGTCCATCTGAATCATTTATAAAAAATACTGCAATATTCCATAAAAAACAAGAATTGTCAATTTTGATTTCATGGTTCTTTAAATATATCAAATGCTGTATCCATCTGAATTTTGGCCTATCCCCTAAGGTCAGAATTCTTGACCTTACTGACTATATTCAACAATTAAAATACTATGTTTTAATGTATTTTGTTAAAATGATATTTAAATCAATATAGTAAAAACAATATTGTAAATTATTACATATTATATGACCAAAAACTTGGCTGATATTTGCCTGTGTCACACATTTTATATTATATTATACACATTTTAAAATTAAATAATAAATAAATAACTTAGAGCAGACATATCTAAATACAGTAAATGGCAACTGGAAAATAAGTCATTTCCTTCATCCAATTTCTTGCAATATAATTGCACAGACCAATTTTGAGTATGCATGAAGTTTATGACTCATCTAAGTGACACAAATGGTGCTGTCATAACTTATTTGTGTATAGTGTGACAAACATTTTAATCTTTTGCCAGATTATGTGAAACATGACACTGTCTATGATGTTTTAGGCTGTTATGTAATACTTGCTGTGAAATGCCAAAGTTATGGAGAGCTGGTCTGCCTGTGGCTTGCAAAGATGATAAATTGTAATTAAACAGGGCAGAATCTCACTGCCACTGAAACGTAACGGTAGTTGGTGTGAAAAGCTTTTTAAATGCTTAGTAAGTCATCCAAAGATGCCATTTATTGGTATTCAGTATACTGACTCCATAAAATGAGCTAAATTGTTAATTCAGTATAATTGAGCTAAACTGCTATTTCTGTATATTATTATTATATTGCTTATTTTATATATAATACAATTTGTGTGTATATATAGACAATCTAGTCCAGTACATGCACCATATCCATGATCCCCACATGAGTGCATGTGTATATAGACAGCCACACCATAGAAAAATAAATGCATCATATAGAATATACATTATAAACCAGGATGACGGCGGTCACATAGAGGATATAAACTGTGGGCAGTTAGTGACGGACATGAGGACGGTGGCTGGCCTGCCATTGGCTCACTGGGGGGTTCACAATAATAAAACATGGAGCCCAATAATAATATATAGAGCAGCTCCCAGATGCACAGGCTGTTTGGAAAGTAGAACGAGAGATGAGCAGCTACAACATTAACTTAGTGAGGCTGACCGCTGTTGGCAACCATGTCCTAGCTACCACTAGACAAGCGCTGTGTAGTGAGTGAGGTAAACTATTGAGCTTTATCTATTAAGTGCACTAAAAATGTAGGATTGTTTTTTAATGGCATTACTTTTCAGTACAACCTACAAATTAAAAGTCATTTACGCTTTTGTGAATGTGTGTTTGCTTTTCCTTACAAAAAATAAGTATTCTTCAAGTTCATATTAATAAGTATTCTTAAGTAAAGTTCAAGTATACTTTATGTAGTAAGTATACTAATATCATTGTACTAGAAGTATACTTGTAAGTGTACTGTTTCAATACTACTTGGGACTAAATTGCCCCACTTTTTTTAAGTGTATAAAAGTATACTTTAAGTGTAACAGTAAACTTTGAGTACGCAACTAGTTTAGTTTTTCGTTTGTACTGCAACTATACTACAAGTGAACTTATAGGTACTGATAGTTTACTAGTCAAATACTTGTAGCACATTTTTTAGTTTATGAAAGTACACTTTGAAGTATACTCTCAGTAAACTACTAGTTTAGTAGTTTTATACTGAAAGTATACTTGTACGTTTTCTTTAAGTGAACATATCATACTTCAAAGCTTCACAGTTGTTCGACATTTCATTCGGTATAACATTAGGCAGTTTTGAACTTCCATGCTGTTTAATGTTTGATGATCGTGTTATTTTACATTTGCGTCAGCAATCTTCTATCACTTGTTTCTGCTTATTCTTCACCTGTGTTTTGATCTGAAGATTCTGTACTATTTCAGAAGATGCGCCCCCTACCTTATAACAATGAAAGCATGGATAGCCGGAAAATTCAGTCAATGGCGGGGATAGAATAAAGTAGATTTGAAGTAAATTCCTATGTACACTACCAGAGGACTAGCCTACAAAAATTCAGATACTGTTTTCTTTATAAATCAATATTTTCAAACAATGTAAGTTAAGACAGTATACGTAAAACTATGTGAAAAAAGTATTTAATAGGCTACTCAATCAAAAGAGTAAACACAACTACAAGCCAAGTATACTTGGAATAGCCTACTTTATTGTACTTTCAAGTATATCTCGATCAAAAGATTGAGTACAAGTATATACTTAGACTTCTCTGTCAGTATAAGTCAAGTTCAATTTTAAGTATATTTCTAAGAAGTACATAAAAAGTAGACTGAAAGTATACTTTCTTATTTTTAGTTTAAAAGGAGTATACTAATAGCACACTTGAATAAATTTCTTTTTTGTAAGGGTTTATGGACACATAAGCCAGTTCATAAGACCTACTGCTCCCTAACAATATAACCCAATGGAAGCAACTCCTAACATGAATGTATTCATCTAATTTGCATATGGTAATACACTGGGTGATTAGAGCGTAAAAATGAAAGGTAAGCACTTTCCTGCTAATAAGCAAAACCTTTAGAAGGAGCTTGCTCCAGCAGCAATGAGCACATTTAAAATGCACAGGAAGTATGGGAGTGAGAGATTGTCAAAAGTGCATTTCTGAATGCACTTAGTAGAGAGTGATTGTGGTGTTATTTCAGAGGTGCGCTTTCACAGCCCTCCTGTTTATACTTAATGACTGGCCACGACTCCGGTTCACTGACTCATTCATCGTGGACATGCAACAAAAGAAAGACTACGCAAGTCATACGTGGGTACTGGAAAATGGAAAAAAGAAGCTAAAAGTCTTTCAAGAGGGTTTTTGATTAAAAAAAAAAAAAAAAAAAAAAAAAAATCAAGCCACAAAGTGTGCAACGCTTACTATAAAAGGAAATCTATACTATATTAAAGGCACACTATGTAAATTTTTGCCGCTAGAGGTCGCTTATTCAAAACAAAGGCGTAGCTTGATGACACCTTGATTTAGTGGAATCATGGGAGGTGTTGTCTTCATGTCTACAGCTGGTGGTAAAGAATCGGGATGGGACTCGGGCAGAAATCACGTTCATGGATGAGATTATTACCGTTACTGTAATATGAAGCAGAGCTGGAGCTGGAGCGATTGCTAATGAGAGATGAGCGCGACACACGTCTCGAGAGCAGCAGAACTTTTATTATGCCGCAGTCGCCGCTTCCACTTCTTCCGGTCATGCGTATGTGGGGTAACGCAGTGCTGTTTATCATATTAGATACATTTGTGTGTTGAAAGTTGTTATAGTGCTACTTTGGGCTCGCTCCACGGCTACTATGAGACACTTGTTGCACACTGCAGTAAGCTAGATCGATATTAGGCATGGTAAAACATGGTACTTGCTGTAAATAAAGAAAACGAGATTTGAACAATAAGACTTCCTGTGTTGAGCTATATAACAATGATTAGTTTTCTGTCGATGAATGTATCCAAACAGTTGCTCACTTGTCTAATAAAACATATAATATATCAAAGCATCTTTGGTGTTTCCATGGTTTCTACAAAATAAAACCGGAAATCGAGGGTAACGCGGGTATGATGTCATTGATAGGCGACGCACGGACACGGTCCGTGTCCTGGTTAAAATTGCTGATTTCTCTGGATTTAAACATTCTTGGAATCATTTGGGGTAATGTAAGTACACAAGTCAATAAAATATATAACATTGTTCTAGTGGTTTTTGGATATTTTAATCAAAAAATCTTACATGCTTTAGGCACAAAAAATATGAAGCACAAATATTGGATGAAATAATTTATATTCAACTATATGGAACAATGATGTAATCAAATATTCAAGAATAGAGGTGTATTAAATGTAAAAGTTTAAGAATATCGAATCATTGTAGTAAAAAAGTATTGTTTATTATTACATTTTAAATGACCAAAAACATGATATTCAGCATTATCCAACATTTTGCACACAACTGCATTACCGCATAAATTTTCTTATAATCTTATAGTCTAAATGTGTACACAACATTATAATATTTTTAAATTAATTTCAACATATATTTTTAATTTTGATATTTATTTATTGTTAATATAATTCATTAAAATCACATTAATCAATGTTTTATTTACACAAATTTTTGTAGCATGATTATTTATATATTATAAACCTTAAAGAAGAAGAAAAAGAAAACAAAAAACATTATATTATATTATATTATATTATATTATATTATATTATATTATATTATATTATATTATATTATATTATATTATATTATATTATATTATATTATATTATATTATATTATATTATATTATATTATATTATATTATATTATAAACATGTTGGAAATTAAAGCAGAGGAACTGACTTCATCCATCCACCATTTTTTGGGTAAAGTTTTAGAATTGGTCAATGAAAAACCCATAAAGATTGACCTTGATCTTTTTCCTCCTGATACAATTCATTACTGAATAAAGATATAAAATAGCATGACACATTTGAGACTGCCATCATGTCAGAAACGAAAAAAGCTTTCAAGAAAAGCAGCTCACTGTTTTAAGACACAGCCAGTGTGAGACATCAAAAATCAGGCTGGATGACACACACAAGGGCGTACGTGGGGCATGATGTTCCCTCAACCATAAAGACTAGGAATCACATTTAATTTAAATCATTCGATATAAAATTCAGTCTATTCACTGGCAACAAATGCTGGCATGCTTTTATCCTGGTGAACAGCGCTGCATGATTTGAAAGCAAAATGCAACATTACTTGACCTCAAGCTTGACCTACTTATAATACACTGCAAGCAAACCAGGTTAATGCTGTGTGTCTGACAAAAGAGAATGAGGCTGAAAGGAAGATACAGAGCTGTGATTCAGCGAATGGCAGGGACGTCACTCAGATACAAGTCTTATTAAAAACTGCACGACTACTATATATAATTAGATTATGAAAATCCACTTCTTTGCAAAATTAATATAAGGAAGGTCAAAGGAATGAAATAAGAAGGGTCTGCTAGTTCAGGCTGGCTTTAAAAAGTTTTACAGACCCAGTGACCCCTAATATAAGAAGCTGTGACACTTAAAGTGAAACATTAACTATCATTATTACATTTATATAATGCTTATCTGATCATTAATGTTCATGTTCATTCAAATAGCTGAGAATGGCCTTATTGGACTTCAGACAGTACGTCAGATCGAAACGAAAACAAGTGGCATCGCTACCTATTTTAAATGTTTCTGATGTCACGTAATGACCACTCGCCACTCATGATGTCACTGCTGATGTAATCCTCTGCAACCAATCAAGGCTCTCCTACACAGCCAATGGTGTGTTCGAAAGGCTTGAACAGAAGATAGTTCAGACTCAAGCCATGTATATATAAGCACTCAGGGAAGTACCAAAAGGCATTTGAGGACACATGCTGTTGCAATTTGTGTATTTGTGGAAACACGGACACAAAACAGGATGTGTCTCAAGTAAAACCTTACTTAAGTTCACACAGTGGCCACAAAATGCATTTGGACACTTAAGCCACACTTTAAAAAGTATGAATGTCATTGAATTATATAACAAAATATCATATATTTAATTTATTTTAAAGAAATGTAGCAAATTACACTTTTAGCAAAATATTTCACAAGAATAAATGTTAATAAAAAGTGTATATATATATAATACAGTAATACAAGAACCTTTGCATGTTTTATGGCAATTTCTGGCAACAACAGCTGATGTTTTTGTGCTTTAAATGTAACAGGATATTTTTTACAGTGAGTTAATGTGATGAAATACACTTGTAGTTATTCTGCTAGGACACCTGTGTGAACTTGAGAGGAACTCACGTCATACATCTACTAAAAAAGGACTCTTTTTAATATTGTAGATAGGAAAAAAGGTAGCCTGTCATGGCAATAATTATGAGGCTTGTTAACCACACTGTATGCATCCTAGGTCAGACAATGTGGTTGTTTCTCTCTTTCAAGAAAGGAAAAAAAATCCCCCAAATTTGCCTTTTCGTTCTCTTTCTCACCATTGGAGACACAACAGAATGTTGTTCCTGTAGTGTGACCATCTGTGGGCACAGCAGTGAGGATTGTGCCTCTGACTCCAAACACACACTTAGCGAGGCGGAGTCGACGTTGTGTTTCGCTCTCACAGGGACATCTCACACAACAGGGAGTCCAGGTGGACTCATCAGTCTCCTACTGCTACATAAGACAGATACGTAGACAAGGGTGGAGAGGAACAAGGTCAAAAGACTGACAGTGATAAATAAAAAAAGACAAAAGCAAAGGGAAAAGCCAAAAATCAGTCAGCAGCATCAAATATGCTAACGCCCTGTCCACAGGGGACAAATAGATATCATACATATTCACTCCACATGCAACTTTAAAGGGATATTTCACCCCCCCAAAAAAAAAAAAAAAAAAAAATTATGTCATCAGTTACTCACTTTCATGTTGATCTAAATCACAGACTTTCTCTCTTCCGTCGAATACAAAATGTTAATTTCTGACAAATGTTTGTTTGTTTTACTTCTGTGCTGTAAGTCTTCTAAACCCCATATGATTACTCCATCATTATTTGCTGATAATGTAATGGTAGCATATGATTTGAGTGCTACAGTGGAGGGGACGATTTTCAGTGCAAAATGCCTGAAATTTCAGTCTGTTCCTCAAATAAATGTATAACATTGCTTCTGAAGACTTCGAAAATCATGCACAAGTCACATGGACTCCTTTTTTGATACTTTTTAAAGGCTTTTTTTGGAGCTTGACTGACCCACTCCCCATTGACTTCCATTATGGAAAACATTCTTTAGATGTTTTCTTTTTGAGTTCCACAGAAGAAAGTCATACAGGATTGTAATGCCATGAGGGTGAGAAAATGGCCATTTTACTTTTCACACACAAGTCATACTCCATTTTTAATACTATTATGGGGCTTTTTTTGCCATTTTGGTGCTTGACCGCTCCAGCTCCCATTCACTTTCATTGTATGAAAAATATTCTTCAGATTTTCCTCTTTTGTATTCCACAGAACAAAGTCATACAGGTTTGTAATGATATGAGGGTGAGTAAATGGCAATTTCAATTTTCACACACAAGACACACTCCTTTTTTAATACTTTTATGGGGCTTTTATTGTCATTTTGGAGCTTGACCACTCTAGTCCCCATTCACTTCCATTATACAGAAAATATCTTTCAGATTTTCCCCTTTTGTGTTCCACAAAACAAAGTCATACAGGTTTGTAATGACATGAGGGTGAGTAAATGGCCATTTTAATTTTCACACATAAGTCATACTCCTTTTTAAATACTTTTATGGGGCTTTTACTGTCATTTTGGAGCTTGACTGCTCAGTCCCCATTCACTTCCCTTATATGGAAAAATGTTATAGATATCAGGGTTGTAATGACAGTCGTAAGTAATTGACAATTTCAATTTTTATAACTATCCCTTTTTAAAAATATCCATATACATAGCATTTATTGTCCTCACATTTTTTTTTTTTTTTTTTTTTTTTTTGTCGGCAGGCCAACTCAAGCACGTTTACAAAAATGCTTCCCAGAATGCTGTGTCGGCACTGATGTTATCAGAGCACAAGGCGATGCCAAGTCCAACTCCTTCTAATTTCTGACTTGCCCCTAAAACTGCTGTTATTTCTCTCTTATCCAACAACATCTCGCTCCCCTCCCTGCAAGGATTATTGCAGTAACCCTGATCATTTTGGAGGCCACAACTCCAGGTTGCATTGGTTCAAACTAAATAAACTATACACGGTAAAGTCATTAAGGCTTAACGGCTCTATAGATGGTAAGCCAGGGGATATATGCCTTTTATCTTTAAGCACAGAGTTGTACCTCGATGACTGGTTTACAACTTTTCAACACATTTGCAATGGGAGGAAGCTGGAGATAATGCAGAAAGGCATCTGAGAGGCATATAGATATCTCTGCTTGTGCCTATGTTGAGCGCAGTTGTGACGTTAGCTATGTACACCACTCTCTAGGCATCTCTATAGTTGGACAAGCATTATGTCATCTTTCCACTATCAGATTATATTTCCGCCACCATTTCCATTGTTACTAAAGCCAGAGTTCACTACCTTACCACTAACAAACCTTTTAAAAATGAATTCATTTCAGGGCTATTAATCTCTTAAATTGTTTTATTTCAAATGACACAACTAAATGAATAAATGAATCACATAACAATATTTGCTGTGAAACATTCCAAAATGAAGATTTAAAGACATTAAGGAAAAAGAAAGAATAACCATTCCTTAATATTAGCACTGCAAAGGCTTTCATGAACTATTAAAATAATTCATTTTGTTTAAATTAAATAAATTACATGATATATTATTTAATAAACAGGCAATATTAGTGGTAGAATTAAATTATTTCCATGTCATTGACCATTGAGCATATAATTGAAATAAATTAATGTGCTAAATTGACAGCACTGAATAATTCATAAAAGAACTTGGTGTCTGATGAGCCACGTACATGTGCACACGCGCACACATTCACACCACGGCTCTCTTATTTCTGTGGCTCTCAGCTGCCAGACAGCGTAACCCTACCCTGAAAGTTGCCCCCTCTGCTTGCTTCCCTCTCCTTCCAAATGTCATATGTGAGACATCCTGCTCTCAGGGACAAAGAGAGGCATTCAGTTTCCAAGTGGGACTTAGCAACATCCAAACTTAGCTCCTGATTCACGGAGAAAGGGGACATGAGGGGGTTCTACCATGCAATGACAGGGCAGATAGGAGATCCCCCCACACCCCCAGCCTCAATGCTAACAGTAAAAATAGGTGTACAATAAGTGTTTGAAAATCTTCTTTTCACCTTTGTGCTCCTTGAAGGTTAAAACATTCCACAATCCCATGCCACCCAGAAGGCTGGATGCTCAGGCATCACATACAGATTACACCTAACAGTTTCTGTGTCATTTGATGGTGATTAAGGAATAATTCAGACAAAATTTAAATTTTGTCATCATTTACTCACCCTCATGCCACAAAAAGCATATTTACTTTTAAATTAGTTTAAATATATTTTATGTGGTGCCTCAAATACTCTTTAAACAACCCTTTTAAGTGGATTAATTTGTATTTAAATGGACTTAATGTGTTTTAAGATGTCAATTGTATCTAAAAGGGCTTAATTCTGCTTTAAAATTAATTGTAAAAAAAAAACAATTTAAAAACAAACAATAATGTTAATTATAAATACAAATATATAATATAAATTATAAATACAAATTAAGCACTTTTACACAAATGAAGTCTTTAAATACATTAAGCTTTAAAATGATTATTTCTTTCATAAAATAATAATAATTTAAAAACATAAACAATAATAATGTAAAATATATATATAAATTCAAATTAAGCCCTTTTAGATATAAATTAAGTCTAAACACATCAAGCCCATTTAAATACAAATTAAGCCCTTTAAATGTTAAATTAATCTAAATAAGTTTTTTTATTAAAATAATAATAATAATTTAAAACATAAATAAAAATAATACTTAAAAATGTAAATACAAATTAAGCCATTTTAAAGCATTTGACCCACCACATATAAAATAAAATAAAACAAAACAAATAATAAAATAAAATAAAATAAAATAAAATAAAATAAAATAAAATAAAATAAAATAAAATAAAATAAAATACTGACAGTTATGTATTTACAGTGAATACTAGGAAGCAAACAATTAAACAACAAAATACTTTGTGATAAACTCTCAAGCCACAGATGCATATACCGACAGTTTAATGAAATGTTGTTTCACTAGACCATTAAGTTAACTCTAACTTAAAGAAATACAAAGAAGACTTTTAGTCACACTGTAAGCAATGCTCAACTATAAATAATAAACATTATAGTCAAACAATAAATGAACTGTAAACCAAATAGGATATAGTGTACGCATAGTTTTCACTGCAAATTATAAAGCTGTAAGCCAGTGTCTAGTTATGAAGTGACAAGCGATTAGAGCAATTGTGTATTCAACCTAGAATATCTCTTTAACGAATGTGCTTTCACCTTAGAAAACATTATGTAGTAAAATGGCGCTGAGAAACAGGGAAAGGAGGAAGATTTTGCTCAGTATCTACTGTTCTTTGAAGATACAACTCATTATTGCCCAGTGTTTATATTCATGCAGCACATGTACCTAGTAGACTTCAGCTAAATGAATGTGTGTTTTGACCACAACATGGCAGCTCTGATGTTATCGGTCCAGCTCTCTAATGGTTGCGCCTAATGATGGGTGGCAGGCGGAAAACTTTATTCTTCTCCTTTTTGCTATCATCCGGATATCCATGTTTCATAAAGACTGAGATAGCAGGAGTGTGTGGCCTTTATGAAGATATATATGGACAGAAAAATAATAAATGCGTGTTGATGGCACTGATATAAAGGAAACTATGGAAGCTTGTTTCCACCACAGAAGGAAAATCAATTGTGACTTTTTTTATCTCACAATTCTGACTTTTTTCCTCAGTTGTGACATTTCTTCTCAGAATTGTGAGATATGAACCTGCAATTGCGAAAAATGTGAGATATAAACTCGCAATTACATTTTTTATTTTTTATTCTGTGGCGGAAATAAGCTTCCATATAGGAAACCGATAACGGAACATGAGTTGGAAAAGTAAACTATAAAAAACAAACTTGGACACCTGAACAGATCCAATGTAAGGTTTGCCCTGAATAACACGACCTGACATTTTCATCATGTGAAGTGTGTAATAACTTTGTTACTGGAGCTGGTGAGTGAGATAGGAATGATGAAATGGCCTCACTATTTAAACGCAGGGTACTCGATTGCACAGGAAATCATCTTCTGAAATTACATCCACAGACGCGAACACACATCAATCAAATCGGTTTCAGACAGTTTTGGGGTTCATGAGTACAGGATGACACAGGCAAGTGTTTAAATACGGAGTTCAAGGGAACAGCTGAGGTACACGGGGCAGTTGCTGATTTGTGTACCATGCTGAGAGTGAAGGCAATGACGGTCTGGGTTAATAGCGTGTCTCTAGAGCAGAGATGTGACTCTGTACAGAACAGAGGTGATACAGGAAGTAGGTCTAATTTGATGTTATTAACTAAAGAACACACAGACCAGCAGAAGAAGATCATCCCAGGTAGATCAATCAGTGACAACATGACAGTTCGTGTCAACATGAAATCAAAGTCTATAAAAAAAAAAAAAAAATATATATATATATATATATATATATATAAATTATAATATAATAATAATTATATATAATATTTTTTAAAATCTTTTTGAAAGGTCACCATGGCTGCATTTATTTGATTAAAAACACAGTAAAAACAGTAATATTGTGAAATATTATTACAATTTAAAATAACTGTTTTCTATTTTAACATATTTTAAAATGTAATTTATTCCTGTGATATCAAAGCTGAATTTTCAGCATCATTACTCCAGTCTTCAGTGTCACATGATCCTTCAGAAATCATTCTAATATGCTGATTTGCTGCTTAAGAAACATTTTTATTATCAACATTCAAAATGGTTGTGCTGCTTAATATTTTGGTGCTGAAAAAAGTATACATTTATTTTGAACTCTACTGATTGTTTTAGAGAACTTGGTCTGGCTCCATTCTAACACTCACTTTTTACAATTTAATTGATTCCTGATGGATAAAATAAAGTTTTTTTCTGCTGAATATCACTCTCAAGTCACATCATGGAGGTAAAATGGATTGCAAACCACCAATTCACCAACTTTAATAAGCAGAGTGAGGGGACACTACATATAGACCTACTTTAAATTCAAAAACTAGCCTCAAGTGAATGCATCTACGTGTGCTTGCATGTATCCTGTCCAATAATACACACTCATATTAAGTGAACCTTCACTTAAATATGACCATCAGCGTGTCCAACGCCTACGGTGCAATTCTGCACCAATATGGCAGTGTCTCAGGTGGTGAAATCAAAGAGAGACGTCAGGTGTGCATTCACATATTAGCCAGATAGAAGGCCCCATACAGATCACCGTTTCTCTACTAATAAGACTTAGTAGTAGAACATGAGCATATAGCAGGATGCAAGATGTATCAAATGGTGACAGCAAAAGGTGATGGGAGGTAATTTATTTGGACAAATGAATGTTTTAAAGGGAGATTGGTGCATCATGTTCTTTCTATATAAAATGGAAGTCTTTGGTGCATGTCAGGGGTGTAATGGTACACATATTTGTACCGAAAATTTTTGTTAGGGGTTTGGAACATTTGGTTCGTTATGCATTTGTATAGAATGAATACAGTGTTATTTTAACCACTGCAAGTGCGGAACTTCTCTTTGTAAGGAAAGTAATTTCAAACTCAGAGTTTCCCCACTAGGATGGGACAATATCATTTATATCGTTATAGGCCCTACTTTGATATTTTGCGAACACGTCTGAAAAATAACAAAGGACACAGAGTTGTCTTAGGCCCCGTATACACTAGTGCGCTTTCCTTTTAAAACGGCGTTTTAAAATAAAAACGATCCTCGTCTACACAGGTGTTTCCATAATGTTTCAGAAACGATCTCCGTCTACACTACACATGTCACTGTTCATGCACTGTTCATGCACACTGGGTATGCGCGTACAAGTGTAAACAGTTGCCTCTTGTGCATGTAGGCAGCTGCAATATTAAAAAATACAGTTTAACTGCACAATGGCTGCTAAAAATGACAACAAAGCCAGCAAAGATTGAAGTTCAGTCTCCATGTTATTGTTTACACGGTCGTCAAGGATATGCAGAGCGAACATGGGCAGCCACGCCATCGTTTTCAAAAGTCTCTGTTTTGCTCAGTTTATACTGAAACGCAACCCCGGCATTTTCAAACTAAAACGGGGTCTGCAGCATTTTCGAAAGTCTCCGTTTTTCGAGGTTCGAAAACGCTGGCGTAGTGTAAACAACAGACGTAACTGTAGCAAAACGAAAACGCACTAGTGTAAACGGGGCCTTAAACATGAGACGTGCTTTATATTAAGCATTTGAAACTAAACACGCATGTAAAAGTAGAGCAAGCAATGTAGGCTACTGTAGGTTTATCATTGTTTAAAGAGGTCATGACATGAGAAATCAAATTTTCATTTGTATTTCATTTTTAAACCGGTAATGACAGTTAAATTCATAATGAATAATCCTAGTATTCTTACTTTAAAGAATGCGTCGAGCAGTGCAAGTTTATCTGGACACTTGCCAAAACTCCCGTTATAATCAGTGATGCTCTTACACTACACAATGAATCTCTTACTGTATTTACATCATGTTAGTATTGTTAGTTATGGTGAAAGCATTTTGTGAGAGTGCAGAAATTGCGTTGCAAGAGACATTGCATTCACGCGATCAAGAGACAATCTGTTATCTGCTTAATGCTCATCACTGCAACCTTCCATGTGATAGATCTAAATCTAAATATAGATCTAAATATAATGCAGTAATCAACACTTTTCACAATTCATAAATGCACCTCAGGAAACATTATAAAATAATAAAAAAATCAATTTCATGACCCCTTTAATGTGTTTGAGACGCATTTTCCTCAGCGCACAACTTGCATCTCTACATTTAGATTTGCAAGTCTACATTTAACTTTGCAGACTTCACTGAAAGATTGCTGGTGTTGTCCTGAATTCTGACCCCCCGGGAGATTATGAGCTTCAATGAGGGGGGTAATTATTTGCCACAACAATGGCACACACAAGCGATTAGAGTGGGAGCGCAATAATTCTAACCTATTTCTAAAATATTTTGCTAACATATTTTGCATCCAAAAGTGTAAGCACTTCAGATCTCTTCTCCAAATTACAACAGCGCCATAAATTTCAGTGTATGTTGCTGATGGATGCAGCATTTTGATTTCATGGCGACTTTAAAATGTGTACTCTTAGTTTAAGTGTTTAGAGTACTAGCATCATTACCACAACCATCTATCTATCTGTCAGTATACACTTTGAAAATGCTGGGTTGTTTCAATCCAAAAATGGACAAACCCAACCGTTGGGTTCAATTTTGAAACTAAAGGTTGGGTTTGTCCATATTTTACCCAAATTTGGGTTGAAACAACACAGCATTTTTTAGAGTGTAGCTTTATTCCAGTGACAAACACTGGGTAATCTTAACAAACAACAAGAACAATAACAACACCTTCAGCAAAAATGATGACAAAGTCCTAGTTTTGTCATTTGTCCTTTTTAGAGGTGAGCTACATGAGGACAGAAAGGTAGACTAATGACTTTAAGGAAAAGATGAGTCATACTTTGAACTTCATTTAGTGTCACTAGGAAACATAATGGATCCTTGGAAGTGTAAATGTTAGCGTAGGATCATATATTCAGTAATGTAAACACTCCTCCACAAATGAACCATCATTTAAGAGCATGCAAGAGTATGTACATGTGTTACTATGTGCGTTTGTCTGTGCAAGTGCCTTTGAGTTTACATATTACTAAGTGTGCTTGAGAGTGTGACTCTGTGTGTAACTAGAGCCACACTGGTGTATTAAAGAAACTGTTGGAGCCAACCTGTATTGAGCCAGAGCTGACATGAAATATTCACAACACCACATGCACGCACACACACAAAGCTAAAACATGCCAAGGCAGATGGTGTGACATTCGAAGAGCACAATCCTGCAGCCTATCAATAGGATACAGAGAACATTTTGTTAAGAGGGGCGTGATGGGCAATAAACACTTTGCTCCCAGAGAGGGGCTGGGTGACAGCGCCACCTTGTGGTGCTTTGCCACGGCATATGTTTGGGCATGTGGTTACTGATTGCTGACCTCTGATACACATGGACAGATGGACACAGCGCCAGACCAAAACAGAGCCTGGGGAGACAAGATAGGTTTGTACCTTGGCTTCAAAGGCATCAAATGGATTTATATCATACAAGAGTGAGAATTTAAAACTCATCTAGTCAATCCTTGCCTTTACTGCTGCTGTCTGAGTCCAGCCGGGATCAGAGAAAGAGAAGAGTATTGATTTTACCTTCAGTTAACAAAATGGTTTTCCCAAGCTGACTTAATACAAGGTCTAGCGTGAAAAAGTAGGGACGGTCTTGGGTGCAAAGCAGAAAATCGAGGAGCCTGGCATGCCAAAACGCACACAAAATTGCCCGCTGTCATAAACGGTTTGCCTCAGAGTGTCTTTCATTCATTTGATACATTGTTCACTCACTCATCTTCACGTCTGAATTGGCCATGCTCTACAAACTCGGCAACAGAGCTCAGAGCAGACAAGCGTTACTCTAATTTGCAGGTACTTCTGAACACATAAACCTCAAAAAAAAAAAAAAAGGGAAAAATAAATGTGCCTGCGAAAATTCTACAAACGCCTTAAAATATTTTTATAGTAATAATTTCTTTAAAAAATTATAGTAATAAATGTAAAAGAAAATTAATTTTAGTAATCAATTAATATGTAAATTATTTGCCAGATGATCTCCGCAAATTGAGCACTATAAAAATGTATGCCAAATATTTAAAAAATATAAAAATCATATATTATATTATATTATATTAATTCATAATGAAATTTGTTGTTGATAATTTTCTTGAATAAATCTGTTAATTTTGCAGCCCTATTTTAATGTGTGCATGGAAATCTCACTCCATCAACAGGGGAAATATGCAATTCCAGATCTTGCTCAATTTTCCTGCAAATAATGTGCAAACTGAAGGCTATAAAATTAAATATTGTGTGGAAAAAAATATTTGCAGACAGATTTCCACATTATCAAAACACAATCTTAAAGCAGTGGGAAAGTCAAAATTATAAATAAGGTAAAACTAAACCACACATTTATTGAAAAATAAATTGTTGGTGGTGATTTTCTTTATCAGTTTCATTTATTTAATTGTTAGGAGTTTTCCTGATAGTGTGCGTGTGAGTGTATTCGTGCCAGGCATCCTCCCGGGTGAGATCTACCCCACAGGACTGCTGCTGGCAGCAGAATTGGTGTAGTACTTGTAGTTGGAGCTAACCTGAAGAGACACTATGCTCTCTCTATGTGAGAAATGCAATGGCAACCTTGGTCATCCATAGAGCCTTTCAAGCCAAAGTGAATACTGCCTGCAGCCTTCAAATGTGCATGTTTGTGTCCTTTGAGCAATGTAGGAGATGTGGGGAATGTGAAAGCACAACAAGTTGCATGTCACTACAGAGCACAAGATGGCCTAACCGGTCTGGACCAGCCCCATGACTGGATTACGTCATCGTCCGGGGAGTTGTGTGTGTGTGAGAGTGTGTGCAGTATCAGTGAGAAAATCCCATTTTGATTTGAAATGCTCTGTTGTATAATCCTTTGAGTCTGTGAGGAAGGGATGACAGAATGGAGGAATAGCGAATGAGAGATAGAGAGTTTGATCTGTGTCAGTGAGTGAAAATCATACCTTCGTCTTAGAATCCCTTCAGTGAGTGTGTTTACATGCATAATCTTACACAAATTATGCTTTATGTAAGCAATAAGGTACGAGAGGCTGTGCTGTATCCTGAATAAGTCACAGCTGAAGGGCGTTGTTAGGCACGACGCGAAGCGGATACAACACTAGCCTTGAGTACCTTATTGCTTTTATAAAATGGTTACCACACAATACAAATATTAAAGCCAAAAATATGTATCAGTGCAACTTTCATGAAGTAAACTTTCACTAAAGCCTTTCTTCCGCCGGAAAAAATAGTCCCTGACCGTGACCAGCAACAGAAGTTACATTATTACACCATTAGATGGCGTCAAAGACACCTATAAAGACGCCTATTACCTTAGCCTATGAAGTCTATATGAGGGTATCAGTCAGTAGCGAAGACTTTTACATTGAAAAGACTGAATTGTTGTGAACACGGAACAAGACGCAACTGACAAATGCTTTGACTAGCGCTGTCAGTCACGGGAAAACCCCTTAACTGTTAAAAGGACAAGATAATACATCTGACATTTAAACATATTTTTTATTATGAACATAGGACTGACCTGAAGGAAAATGCTAAATCTGAATGCAGGTAATAAACTCGCTCTCTTGATCTTTTTCTCACAATACTATTCTACATAATACAGTAAGCTTCAATGAACAATATCAATTGAGAACAAATAGTTTACATTGCTAAGAGTGGTTGCTAAGGGTGTTGTGTAGTGATACACAGAACCGTTGGGTGAAGCGGTCATAGCCGTGTTTTATCGTGAATAAAACAGCTATTGACCAATCAGAATCAAGGACAGGAACTATTTCATAAAATTATGCAGCAACATCTATCAGGATTCCCACACCTTTGGAATGGTAAATTTAAATGACTTTTCTAGTCATAATAGAAACATGTTTTTTTTAATAATTTTATAGATATTGAATTTTTAACAATTTTTAAACAATAAAATTTTAGACCTGAGCATATCTAGGACAAAAAATATATGAAGGTATCTATGATTTTCTCTATAATGTTAAGATTTTATTAATTTCTATGATGTTTTTATGAAGAATTCATTGTCCAGAACAATCACACATACACAAATAAACATCTATCTATCTATCTATCTATCTATCTATCTGTATCTAACCAGCTGAGCATAAATAGAGAACTTCATATTCACTATTAAATTTTCCATGTTTTTTTCCCATAATTAAAGAGTTTTAAAAAAAAAAAAAATCAAAAAAGTGCAAAATTCCCTGATATTTCCATATTTCATAACTGTTTTGAGGTGTAAGGTTTTATATTGAATTTTATTTATTGGCTAAAGATCATTAAAAAGTCATTATTGCCAATTATCTGGATTTCACAAACTTTCACCATCTTTACAGACTGACATAAGAAAAAAAATCCAAATCTCATGCAAAAACATTGATCATTGACTTTTGATATCAGTGTTTGATATCACTTTTTGTTATCAGTGTATTTTATGTACATGTAAACACATTCAGTGATGAGATTTCTAATCAATAACTGCTTTGATCAAAACATGGATTTAGACACAATCCCCTGGAAAGAACTTGAGCGGGTCTGCTGTGGTCTCACTCTGATGTGCTGTCAGCAGGGGGCCAGGTAGGATTCTCATTAGAATAGCATTATGGGGCAGAGTGCAGAGATAGTTTAATGAGAGTGATATTACTACTCTATCCCACCATCCCCCTCCCTTTCCCGGATATCTAACGTCTACTGTTCCATTTCCATCTCTCCAGATGAATCTGCATTCTCAGTCAGGCATTCCCTGGGTGACTTTAAATGAGGGTGCGAGGACTGTTAGCACTTCTCACCTTGGATGATCTTTCATGCTTTTATGCAACATACAGGATGAGACACGATCCACAATGAAGGAGCTCACGGCGTTACACATACTCAAATTTGAGTCAAGGGTGTGAAAGCACTCTCAAAGAGAAAAGGGCAACCTCTTGACGCAAAGGAAAACAGAAGGATCAGAGGGATCAGATTAGATAAAAACAGCAATACACAGAAAATAAATTGCGTGATGTTTCAAAATTAGATGTCAGTGATGTTTTTGAGGACTTTGAGGAATGAAACACTAGGTCAAATAGTGAATACTTACACCCTAAGTACATCTGTGTATACACTACCTTAGAGGCTGTTTACACAACACCGTTTTCAACTAAAAGCAGATAAATTACGCATTTTGGCCACTCATTTTACACAACACCAAAAAACGCAAACTTTTGAAAATGGGTTTTTAAAGTGCATGTTTTCGAAAACGATACCCTTATTGTGTATGAGTAAACTACAAAGACGCATACATCTATAGGCGCATAGTGGGTTTTTTTTTTTTTTTTTACAAAATGACGTCACCAACTACCGGCCTGGCAACATAATACATGGTTTTTAGTCGTTTTCGCGGATCTCATTTTGACAACGAGAAAAATGCAAAGGAAAAACGTTTCCGTTTTTATTACATCGTTATTGTGTAAACGTACCCTTTTTCATTATTTTCAAAAACATTTTTAAATTCATTTCTATTTTATAACTAATAATAAACAAACAAACAAACAAATAAATCATAAATATTGTTTTTGTAGAATCAAAAACAAAAAACGTCATTTTTTTTTACCTGAACTAACCTATATTTATTTATAGGTATTATTTACAAGATACTAAGTAAGCAACTTCGTTAGCAACTTTTTAAAGTAGAAAACTGCTTAAAAATAAAGCAATAAGCCACACAAAGGCCAAGGGGTGTTTTTATGTATTTTCAATGGAACCCATGGCTCAAAATTCTCCTCCAGGTTTTAGGACTATATAGAAGACAAAAACAAAATTAAAACATCTCTCAGAGTCCACCATGCGACAAGGATTCACAATGCATTAGTGCAATGGAAATCACCGGTGTGGAAATGTGAGACCCCAGTGGCTCTAGTCTAAGATTTTCCTGCACGCAACAGGCGTATTGTATTTTTAGGGCAGATGGGACACCTGTTAGTTGAGGACATTAAGGGTAAAAGATGCCCCCTGGAGGCTGGAACGTGATGAAAAGGAAAACGCTTTTGAGAGAGAGGAGCAGAACAAGAGCGAGAGAGACCTGCTTCAGAGTTATTCAGTGCATTGAGTGTCCTTGATGCCGTTCAATTGCCAGGCTAGTCATGAGAGTAAATGCGTAAATGTCCTCAGAGACACGCTGTTCTGCCGTCAGAGAGAGGTGGCTATTTCCAAATGCCAAAAATAACACATCCCTCAAGGTATGAATTGACACGGTTGATGTAAGAAAACATATCAATCCATTTCATTAACATACCGAGAGGTCCAGCACAAAAACTTAAGTCAAAATGGCATTAGATTACTCAAATGGAGCACATGGCTCCAAAATATACATATTAAATAAATATATATATTATGGTGTAAAATGAATTTCTGGGATATTTCTGGGACACTAATTGACAGTAACACCTCAACCTCAATTGTATTCCAAAAAACATCAAATGCTGCCAGTCTAGTTAGTTAATTTCGCAAGGCATGACCTTTACAAATAAAAAGAAGAATAGCAACAAAATTGGAGACATGAAAAGCAATTAAAATTCTTGCTCCTCATCCAATAGTTAAATATGTCCACTTGACTGCACTGACTACACACAGGCCTATTCGGATGAGAGCATGTGTTTGAATGCACCTGCCACAAATTTACATATTTCTCTTTTTAATAATTATAAAAGGCACTCATAGCAGAGATAATACAAAACTGACTGGCAGGAACTCACAGTCATTCATTACGAATAAAACATAGCACAAAATATAAGAATATATGGCTTTAGGACCTCTGCGGTCATGAGATAATAATAATAAAGCACTTTACATAAAATATATAATATAAAATATATAATATTATGCTATATGTTATTATTTTATATTATATTATATAATTAAAATATATAATATTATATAATAAAATAAATATATAATATAATTTAATATAATATATAGCATAATATTATAGATTTTATATTATATATTTTATGTAAATATGTATATGTATATGTATATATACACTATATTACCAAAAGTATTGGGACACCCCTCCAAATCATTGAATTCAGGTGTTTCAATCACTTCCATGGTCACAGGTGTATAAAATCAAGCACCTAGGCATGCAGACTATTTCTACAAACATTTGTGAAAGAATGGGTCGCTCTCAGGAGCTCAGTGAATTCAAGCGTGGTACCGTGATAGGTTGCCACCTGTGCAATAAGTCCATTCGTGAAATTTCCTCACTACTAAATATTCCACGGTCAACTGTTAGTGGTATCATAACAAAGTGGAAGCAATTGGGAACAACAGCAACTCAGCCATTATGTGGTAGGCCACAGAAAATCAATAGCTACAGACCTCCAAACTTCGTGTGGCCTTCAGATTAGCTCAAGAACAGTGTGTAGAGAGTTTCATGGAATGGGTTTCCATGGCCGAGCAGCTGCATCCAAGCCTTACATCACCAAGTGCAATGCAAAGCGTCGGATGCAGTGGTGTAAAGTGGTTTCAGGGGTTGGGCTTGGCCCCTTAGTTCCAGTGAAAGGAACTCTTAATGCTTCAGCATACCAAGACATTTTGGACAATTTCATGCTCCCAACTTTGTGGGAACAGTTTGGGGATGGCCCCTTCCTGTTCCAACATGACTGCGCACCAGTGCACAAAGCAAGGTCCATAAAGACATGGATGAGCGAGTTTGGTGTGGAGGAACTTGACTGGCCTGACCTCAACCCAACAGAACACCTTTGGGATGAATTAGAGCGGAGACTGCGAGCCAGGCCTTCTCGTCCAACACAAATGCGCTTCTAGAAGAATGGTAAAAAAATTCCCTTAAACACACTCCTAAACCTTGTGGAAAGCCTTCCCAGAAGAGTTGAGCCTGTTATAGCTGCAAAGGGTGGGCCAACTCCATATTAAACCCTACGGATTAAGAATGGGATGTCATTAAAGTTCATGTGCACGTAAAGGCAGGCGTCCCAAAACTTTTGGCAATATAGTGTATATATAGAAGCCTGTTTTGCCTCAGAGTTAAAAAAAAGTTTGACGTAATTAATACTTGCATTGAATACAACAAATTAAAGATGTTGTTCAAAAGCTACATTTGGGGAGACTAAAATCAGCACTTTGATTAACCTTTTGCTGGAAAGTCTTCACTCACCAACAATCCTTCACATGCAATTCACCAATGTGAAAAAAAAGAAGAAAGGAAATATCTGTTGATGCTAGTGTGGTTTGGCAGGAAGCGTCAAAGGAGGCCATTTACTGTGAGTTTGCAGATGTGAGAAATGGCAGCTTTGAGGTGGGTGGGAGTGAATCGCGCTGTCCTTGTCTCTCTCCTTCTCTCTACATCGACCTCTTTTCCATCTTGTTTAACTGCTGCTAAAATTCACAAGCCAGTATTGACAGAAGCCAATTACTCCTCACTTCACCTGCTGCAAACAGGATGAAATAGCAGTGGCATACAGCATCTGGGTACACAAAGACATCTTCACATTTCTCCTCTCCTCCACACCAAAACAAATTGATTTACAATAAAAACTCACTGAGTGCTCGACAATAGCTCAAAATTATGAAGCCTTGCAATGTCACAACCTACCAAAGGTTACTGATGGTCAAATTTACTGAAGAGGCACAAACCAATTAATACCAAGGCAGGAATATGTATGTGTATGTGGGTGTGTATAAAAGCCTTTCTTTCCTGTAGCTAGAAATAAAATCAGATTTTTCTTATTTCTAATAAGCAATGGAACATTTCCTCAGATACAAATGGTGCCTGGACCTGCATTAACCTTTTTTAAATATATATCTCCCCTGGGGGTTCTGCATAGGCCATCTTAAATCCAGATCTAGGAGCCTCTCTCTGTTAATGTTACTGGTGTGGAGTGACCGATTGCTCTCTGATCCCAACTTTACTTCATCTGAGGAAACGAATGAGCACTCTGATGACAGTTGTTTTCTGCTTTAATTTGCTGGAGTCTGTGTTCACATTAACCTTGCAGCTGACCTGATGTATTTATCTGATTTGACCTCGGCAAAGACAGATACACAGGAAAATAAGCACACGTTTACACTCTCTGTGTGGTTATTGCTTGATGCAATAAGCACACACACACATATATATATATATATATATATATATATATATATATATATATATATAAACATATATAAGAAAACACATATAGTAGTCAACATTTGAAGTGGATCAAAAAAGTTAATCAAAGTTGTCCTAAGAACTAAGTTGTCCTAAGAAGAAGGTTAGGACAACTTTGATGAAAGGTTTTGATCCACTTCAAATGTTGACTACTGTATATAACATCATATTATGCTAACAAATTCTCAGTTTCTAAGTTAGTAAAGACAAAAAGCCAGACCTATTTACACTAGTTCTGAAAGTTAACCTATATTTAGGGTACGTTTACACAACAACAATGTACTAAAAATGAAAATGTTTTCCTTTGCGTTGTTCACATACAGACGACAGCGTTGTTAAAATGACCCCCGTTCACACGGATCCGCGAAAACGACTAAAAACGCTGTATTATGCTGCCAGGCCAGTAGTTGGCGACGTCACACTGTAAAGAAACACTACGTGCTTATAGACTGAACACGTAATACGCATGTGCATGACGTAACTGTTTTCACAAATTTGCGTTTTTGTTGTCTACATAGGGACGAGAACGGTGACGTTTGCAAAAATGTGGATCGTTTTCAAAAGTTTGCGTTTTCAGGCCCCCAAAAGTTTTACATTTTAGTTGAAAATGGTGTTGTGTAAATGCCAACTTAGTCTCATGGAGATCATTTCTATTGTTAGATTATGCATACAGCAATTAAATTTAAATTTTAATCATGCTGATATGGAAGCTTATTTCTGCCATGGAATGAAAAATAGAAAAGGTGGCTTTTTATGGCTTTTTATCTCACAATTCTGACATTTTTTTCTTGCAATTCCCAGTTTATATCTCACAATTCTGAGAAAAAAAGCCAGAATTACTAAAACTGCACAATTGCTAGAATCGTTATAAACTCAAAATAAAGTCAGAATTGTGAGTTTATATCTCTCAATTCTGACTTTTTTCTCAGAATTGTGAGATATAAACTGAGAACTGTGAGGAAAAAAGCCAGAATTGTGAAATTGTGAGAAAAGAAGGTCACAGTTACATTTTTTTATTGTTTATTCTGTGGCGGAAACAAGCTTCCATAGATATGTATATATTTAACTACACTATTTAAAAAATAAAAATCCAAAATATGTAAAGCATGATCTGTACAAATCTAGAGTTTTCAAAATAATCATTTTTAAGCGAAATATTATTTTTTTAAAGAATTTGTTATTGATTGATTGATTGATTGAAATAGATGTAATACGTTTGACATGTTGGAGGTGATAAAAAGGGCAATAGGAAAAAGTCTTTAAAAGTAGTATAATATGATTTAATTGCAACCAGCAGTCTAATAGGTTTCATGTGAACCAAGAAAAAAATAAATTAGCTCAACTTAAAAAACAAACAAATATAGCATCTCATTTTACAAATGAGGTGGAAGGAAGGAGGCAAACCAGCGCTCCACATGAGATGAGAGTGCCAGTGCGTTCACATCCCCGTCTCAGCACACTCTCCTTGTCTGCAGTTACGGTCGCTATGGAAACCGTTCCCAAGGCTCTGAAATGTCCCCGAATGGAAAGAGAACAGTAGGGAGGGACAAAAAAAAAGTCTTATGCACATCACCAAGACAGATCCCAGAAACCAGAGAAAAAAACGTAGAAGGTCACAGGAACACACATATTCAGGGATTCATATTGCATTATTTGATAAATGACTGCAGCTTTTAAGTAGCCCAGTTGGCAAGGACACGCTTCAGATCATTTCAGGTTTGCTGTATACGTCAGTTAAGAAGAAGAACACTCTGTGTGCCAAACTAAACTTGAGATGTAGAATTAATAATATTGAGTAGGTGCTCAGGAATGAGTAATCAGCTGAGAGATCTGAACCATCACTTTCACTAAGGCCTGACTGGTGTCTGACTGACGCACACTGGCTTCAGTTTGCCAAAGCTGTGTGTGCTGTGGGCCGGAGCTGCACATTGGGTAATTACGGAGAGGTTAACGAGGCTGACTTCTCTAACGAGATATGAATCACACCGCATACAGAGACTCGGAGGTCTGTGATAGGGCTATTTATACTTTATTTTCCTTTCAAAATGAACATTAGAAGAACACTGCCAGTTTGTCCATTCTAAGGTCGTGATCTCGAAAACTTTGACATTTCTCTTAATTCTCAGTCATGGAGCATTTAGAGCACAAATGAAAAGGCTATTTATTTTTGACATTTACATTTATATTTATTTATTTAGCAGACCCTTTAATTCAAAGCAACGTTTAAATGAGGAATGCTGCAACACTAATGAAATCATCCTAAGGAAGTAGAAGTGTTGAAATACAAATCTCACATTTTAATAAAATAAAATAGCATTTTACTATATATTCTACAATTAAAAGCAAATAAAGAAAACAAAATCTAAAATATGACCACTTGGAAAAGAAATAGGTCTATTTGACTCAAAACAAATCTTAAATTTTAATAAAATAAAAAGGAATAATACTAAAATAGAATTAAAAGTAAAAGAAACAAAACACAAAAAACAAACAAAAAACACAAAACAAAACAAACAAACAAACAAAAAAAAACACAAAACACAAAACAAAACAAAAACAAAACAAAAAAAACAGGCCCAAAATCAGAAATATGATCACCTGAAAAACAAATAGGTCTATTGGACTCAAATACAAATCTCATATTTTTATAAAATAAAAAGCAATAATATTAAAATAGAATTAAAAGTAAAAGAAAACAAAACACACACACAAAAGAAAACACAAAACAAAACAAAAACAAAACAAAAAACAAAACAAAAACAAAACAAAAAACAAAACATGCCCAAAATCAAAACAAACCACAGGCCCAAAATCAGAAATATGATCACCTGAAAAACAAATAGGTCTATTTGACTCAAAACAAATCTTAAATTTTAATAAAATAAAAAGGAATAATACTAAAATAGAATTAAAAGTAAAAGAAAACAAAACACAAAAAACAAACAAAAAACACAAGTGAAGTGAATAATACTAAAATGGAATAAAATTTGGAAAAAAATGGATTAAAAAAAACTAAACTACAAATTAAATATTTTGAATTTAATTAAAATTGAATTTAATTTAAGATAGTCAACAGATAGCATCATTATCCACCAAAGATAGAATAAAGCAGGTCTCATCTACACCATGACATCTCTCTGCTTGCATAGGAGGAAACACTGAAAATCAAACTAAATCCTGAAGCTGTCCATCCTAAATTCCATAACTCTTGCATGTGCCAAAGTAGAGAGAGGGGGATCAAAGAGCCAAGTCATGACCACACATTACAGACAGTCACCTGGTTTGACCTGAATCAACCGCCAGCTACTGTTTGTCTCTCAACAAAGTGCTGTTTTTAGACCTTCCATGCCAGCATCTCTCTCATTCTGCCTGACGGAAACTCCTACGAGTGTGCGATGGGATGATTCTGGGAAGAATAAGGTTGATTTTTTTTTTTTTTTTTTTCTAAGAAGGGAACAGTAGTGGTATGTGCAAGTGTGTATGTGTGTTGGTGACAGGTGAGCAGTCACAGAAGACAAATTTGCCAGTGTTTGGATCACATTAGTGTGTTTATAAGGTGTTGGAGTCAAGTGTGACTTCTCACTCCGATTAGCATGATGATGAATGTTTGTATGACAAGGGTGTCTTGGTTTTCACACAGTATTACATAATAACACTAAGAGGAGGTACATGCAGTCATAGACTTGAAATAGCACATGAACACCAACTCAAGGGAGAACATCAGAGTGGACAACACCTAACTATTGACATAATGCTAACTGTCACTCTGGGTTTTTTTTTTTAAGTTTACTTTTACAATATATTTAATTATTTTAGTTATTAATTTAATGTACATAATTTACACCGATCATGCATAACATTATGACCACCTTCCTAATATTGTGTTGGTCCCCCTTTTGCTGCCAAAACAGCCCTGACCCATCGAGGCGTGGACTCCACTAGACCCCTGAAGGTGTGCTGTGGTATCTGGCACCAAGATGTTAGCAGCAGATCCTTTAAGTCCTGTAAGTTGCGAGGTGGGGCCTCCATGGATCGGACTTGTTTGTTCAGCACATCCCACAGATGCAAAGTCAACACCTCAAACTCGTTGTTGTGCTCCTCAAACCATTCCTGAACCATTTTTGCTTTGTGGCTGAAGGAGAAAGAGGCCACAGCCACCAGGGAATACTGTTTCCATGAAAGGATGTACATGGTCTGCAACAATGCTTCGGTAGTTGGTACGTGTCAAAGTAACATCCACATGGATGGCAGGACCCAAGGTTTCCCAGCAGAACATTGCCCAAAGCATCACACTGCCTCCACCGGCTTGCCTTCTTCCCATAGTGAATCCTGGTGCCATGTGTTCCCCAGGTAAGCGACGCACACGCACCCGGCCATCCACGTGATGTAAAAGAAAACGTGATTCATCAGACCAGGCCACCTTCTTCCACTGCTCCGTGGTCCAGTTCTGATGCTCACATGCCCACTGTTGGTGCTTTCGGTGGTGGACAGGGGTCAGCATGGGCACCCTGACTGGTTTGCGGCTATGCAGCCCCATACGCAACAAACTGTGACACTTTCTGCAACACTTTCTATCAGAACCAGCATTAACTTCTTGAGCAATTTGAGCTTCAGCTTGTCTGTTGGATCAGACCACACTGCCCAGCCTTCGCTCCCCACGTGCATCAATGAGCCTTGGCCGCCCATGACCCTGTCGCGGGTTCACCACTGTTCCTTCCTTAGACCACTTTTGATAGATACTGACCACTGCAGACCGGGAACACCCCACAAGAGCTGCAGTTTTGGAGATGCTCTGACCCAGTCATCTAGCCATCACAATTTGGCCCTTGTCAAACTTGATCAAATCCTTATGCTTGCCCATTTTTCCTGCTTCCCACCCACTAACAGGTGCCGTGATAAAGAGATAATCAGTGTTATTCACTTCACCTGTCAGTGGTCATAATGTAATGCCTGATCGATGTACTTTTTAATTTACTTTTTTAAATGTATTGAATTTAACAAAGATTCATTTGAATTTTTTTTGTTTTTTTTTGTTTTTTAGGAATAAAGCATTAAACACAAATTGTGACCTACCTATTTACAGAAAAAGACACAAGGTTAAAAGTATGTGGACACCTCCTTATAGATAAGTACAGCTCCTACATGAATGGGGAAGGATTGAAATATCTAAAACTCTCAACAAATTGACAATGGTGTCACAAACTGCTCCTTCTTTAGTTCAGATCACACTTTTTCAGGCTGGTCCATACTTGCACAGGGAGGTCCTCTCATCTCATTTCAACTACACAAAGTATTCTGAAGAAAACAGTTAAACCACCAGCAGCAGCAGGCTGGCGTATACATGTCTGATTTTATCAACAGAGCAGTGTCTTTTGCTGAACAGTAGGACCCTTGTCTGTGCTCTTTCAACTCTTTCAAAAGGCTTTAAGCGATCAGATGACAGGCACATTCCAGGTTTGGGCCAGGCTACGCGACACAGGGACAGATCAATGAGGGTGATGTGATTGTGTGCATGCACTGAAATGAGTGTGCAAAAATCTAGATAGCGCAAAACTTTTGTACATTCCCTAGGTTTTTAGGCTATGAAACAGCCACATGTAAAAGGAATAGTTCACCCAAAAATGAAAATTCTGTCTCATGTCATTACAAATATGTATGCGTTTATTTTTTTCTGAGCTGTCAAGCTCCTTAAAGACATCAGAAGACTTGAAATATAGACAATAAGTCAAACAGTTTATAGTGCTTTTTGGAGCTTCACAGGTCACTATGAAATGTCATTGTATGGAAACAACATGGAAATTCATTACAAATTATTTTTGTGTTCCACTGAAACAAAAATAACAGTGAGTTTTCATTAGGGGTGAACTATACCTTTAATTTAAGTGAGAGTGTCGAGTTGTAAGTTGGTTTAGTAGGTCAGTTCCTCTCTGCATTTGTGCTCTCAGGTCTTTTACAGGTGAACTGTACCAGGTTTGGCTTCTGCGTCCTTGACACAGTTAGCGACCGCATCAATGTCCGATTCCTCCTTGCCAAACTGTCTCCTTGATGATGACGGAGCAGGGGCCAATCGCATCTCTTCCACCTCGTCTCTTGGGTGGTGAGAGAGGAAATGGAGAATACAGGAAGATAAGTTGAGGGAGCACTTTGGAGTTTAGGGGGACCGAAATAGATGTGACACACAACAGCTCCGCAACTGCCCAGTTAGACTAATGAGGCGAGGTTGAAGGAGAGGGATGCTCCCGGAGGTGCACACACTCACGTCAAAGCCCCTGCCCCCCTCACCCGTGGCCTATTTCCGGTACTAAAATTCATTAAAATGGCTCCAGCGAGCAGGCTTTAGGGCCTCAACTGGGTCAAGGCGAAATTTTAAGCTCAAAGCATTCAACTCAATATCAATTTGTCAGTTGACAGATTAGATTAGTAATTTTTCACACCTGTATCTCAGAGTAGAAGGCACCACAGACCCTGAACACATATGGAGGAGGTCCTGGTTGACCACTGACTTTTTGTGCCCATGCACCTCAACCCACTCCACACCTATTCTCAGGTATATCGGTGATACTTATCTACACTACCAGCAAGAAATCAGCATATTAGAATGATTTCTGAAGGATCATGTGACACTGACGACTGAAGACATCTATTTTAAATTGTAATACTTTGCTGAAAACACCTTTAAGGGTACTACTTTGAGGAAGAAATGATAATTTGCATGCTAGAATGCTATTCTGAAGATCTATATATAAAATTGATACTTCAGATTACTGTGCAAATTGTGGAAATGATCATATCTACAATTGTCAAGCTTACTCTTGTATTTCCTGCCTTCTACAAACTTGCATGAGGAACAAAGCTTCTTTTTATTTCCAGTTTCCATCTGTCACATATGTTTAATGAACAATGCAAATGTAACACAACGGTTGTTAGCTGAGTCATCACACATCACAACATAGATCAAATGTGTGGTGTGTAGTCATTATGGATGTCGAAAAGTACAGCAGGAGAAACCAAGCAGCAGGTTTGCTTTTATCAAGTCTGATCAAACTTACAAGGACATGACTGCACGACATTTCTGTGACCTTTTCTTTCGGCTGAACAGAGTCCACTCCGTGGGTGTGTCCAACCACAACGCCACAGGCACCTGTCTCTTCCTGTCTGTGTGAAGGTCAAAGTGCTGTTTTTCTCTGTGCATGTTTTATGAATATCAGGCATTATTTAAGCATTATTAAAAAACTAATTCAGGTTAAATCAGGTTGTGTTGAATATTTATCAATTCCACCTTAATTTTGCAAATTAATTAAAGTAATCTACAGTACTCTGCCATTTAAAGAAACTGCAGAAAATGAAATGGAGTATAAACTGCTTAAGAATTGTGTTGCACTTTAAATACAATAAGCAAGCAGCAAAAAATGTTTTGTTTCGATTGCACAAAAAGAAAGAAAAGCAAGAAAATTGCTTCCTGTGGGTTTACCTTTATCTTGTACTGGTGTTTTGCCAAAAGGCTGGTTCATTCGTCCATCACCAAACAGCTGATGCACACAAGTTTGTCCATTCTTTCTCCATAACATTTGCCAGAACAGTACGATAAACAGCTAACCTGAACAATGGAAAACAGACAATGAAATTGAGTGATTATGTATGTCTGATTTAGTTAAAGGGATAGTTCACCCAAAAATGAAAATTACCCCATAATTTACTCACTCTCAAGCCATCCTAGGTGTATATGACTTTCTTCTTTCAGCCAAACACAATCAGAGTTATATTAAAAATATCCTGGCTCTTCCAAGCTTTATAATGGGAGTGATTGGAGGATGAAATTATGAAGCCCTAAAAAAGTGCATCCGTCGATTATAAAACATACATCAATTCACTTCAGAAGACATTTATTAACGCCCCAGAATTGCATGGAGTACGTTTTATAATCAGTGGATGCACTTTTTTGGGGCTTCAAAATCTCATCCTCCAATCACTTCCATTATAAAGCTTGGAAGAGCCAGGATATTTTTAACATAACTCTGATTGTGTTTGGCTGAAAGAAGAAAGTCATATACACCTAAGATGGCTTGAGAATGAGTAAATTATGAGGTAATTTTCATTTTTGGGTGAACTATCCCTTCAAGCTATATACAGCAGGTAATCACAGCCTTGCTGATTCAGAGCTGGGAAATTGCTTACACAATTTCCCAGTTTTAAACAGCTCAACAAACATGAAGTTGATATTGAGTAACTTACATATATATATATATATATATATATATATATATATATATATATATATATATATATATACAGTTGTTTGCTGTTGTTTTGTTTGAAATATTTTTCATTTTTATATTTCCCTATAATCACTTTTTCATATTTTATATATTTTCTATTCTTTATATTTTAGGTAATTGCCGACCTGGGCTTCATGAGATTTTAAGCTATTTGAACTAAATGGGACATTATCTATTACCTTCCTTGAACTCATTCCAATCCATTTCCTTCACATAAAACCTCTTGGTTTATAAAGTTTTTTTCCCCCCCCAATTACGTAATCAGGTCCAAATACACTCCGATTCACTGCCGGTTTCATCAAGGCCAGCCTTTCATGGAAGCAGACTTTACCTGATTCCATTAATGATACCAAAAGGTTAAAATTAGCCTGACATCACAATGCAAACCATTTATCAAAATGATTGTAAATGTCCCTTTATTTAAAAAAAAAATAATAATAATAAAAAAGATTACATAATTGAAAAGTAAAAATCTTTATAAACCCACAAGTTTTATGTAATGGAAATGGACTGGAATCACGTTAAAGAAAGATAACAGATAACGGCCTATTGAGTTTAGATTTAGCTTAAAATCTCATGAAACCAGACCAGCATGAATTACCTACAACCTTATCGCACCCAAATGAAATGTACCATTTACACAAATCTTCAGATAAGATTAGAGATATGTTCTAAATGGGCGAACCCGCACCTTCAAGTAGGAGCTTATCCTGGTAACTTTTCTTGTCTGTCTAAAATGGGAGAAAATGTGCATGATGGATGACAGAGGGACAGGCCCTCCCATGAGGCCAGGCTAGTGACTAATCAATAGACTGGCAGTGCGGCCTGGCTTGAGGGCTCCATATCAATCATAATGCACAAGTCTTGTATTCTGCAGTCATCTCATTGACAGCACACAGTAGGCCAGGGATGAGTTGTCTCATCTATTACTCTTGGCAGATGGACCACGGGGCAACTGAGCTAACACAAAACATTGTCAGAGTGGGAGAAACACTCAGCATAAAAAAGGAAAAGAAAAGTTGAAACTTAAAGTTTGGTCTATTATAGTAAAGTGTGAGTTGAGGAACATGGAGAAATAGAGACACACTACCTTGTGTGGGTTCCTTCATTTGTGGTTTGTGTCCTCATTGCCTTGTGTAATTTGAGAGGTTTGTCCCGTCCTGCTCTCCTCCATTGCTTCATGCCCCTCACAAACAGATGCCATGCACTATAATCTAAATGTGGCACTAGGATTATCAACACATTGCTCTTGTCAGGCTTCCTAGAGTACTGGTGGTGGGCCTTACTCTACTGTGGCAATTTAGGGCCACCTGGTGGTGTAAGGCAGTTAGGCAAGTGCACCTGTTTGCCACATGGTTTTTTTTTTTTTTTTTTTTTGGAACCGCCCTGTGCCAAAAACAGAGCTGTGCGGTGAGGAAAGGAACAAGGTGTTCCTGTGCTCAAAACAATCATATACCAAGAGAGTCAATTAACAGAAGTGCTGATCCACAGCTTGTTTACATTTCATTTGATGAAGTGCGTTGTGCACCCATCTAAAATACACATATTGCTGTGTATACTTATGTATTTATAAAGAAAACACTTCCAGAATAGCCTGAATTTTCCCTAACATGGATCCAAAAATGATTTCAGTCCATGCTGATTTTCCAAAACATAAGGCCTCTTTACTCTATCCCAAATGTGCTCTTTTTGGTTTTAGACTTGTGCAGTCATTTGCGTGAACTGAAGACAGCGTCATAATTATGACCACAGCAAAATCAGTACATCAATTCTTATGTTAAAACCGGTGTATTATTTGATCTGAAGTCATTTTTACAGTTGATTTAGGGTTTCACTGTACAGTATATGGCAGATCATTGTCACTGCAACTTAGTAAATTTATTTAACTTCATACAGAAAATATTAGCAAACATTTCACACTAAAATCACATTAAAATGAATGGTTCAGAGTTTTCGGCGCAGATATGACGTCACTTTGTAGGCCAAACGGCAGTTAGCATCACGCTGGTTCCCTCGACAAAAACCCAATAGGATTTTTCCATAGGCTTTTTGATTAACGAAAAAAAAAAAAAAAAAAAAAAGCTCTGTGATTAACGAAAGTTTATTATAATTGCACGTTTTGTCCATCAAGATAATTTTCACATATGAACACAACTTTTATGAATTTTGAAGCCTAAATCAGTCACCAGAGATAAAAAGCTAAAGGTAGGCTATAAATCAACACCACGGTCCCACGAGTTCAACATCACCACCACTAAGCTTCTGACAACTTTGTTTTTATATAAAAACATTTTGAGATATATATATATATATATATATATAAGTATTAGTTAGAATAGTTTATGTGTACAATTATACACATAACGAGGCCGTAAAAGTTTAACGTTTAATCTCCCCGACAGCCTCTGTAGTCCCATTTAGCCTCTTGTTAGCAACCACCTTTTTTAGGACACGTAGTAGCTTTAATAAAAAAAATAAAAATCACGAGTGGGGTAATACTTATGTATTTTATGTTGTAGAATAAAACGTGAAAGTGTCTTAAGCTTGTGTTCACCACACACCTTATTTCAGCCATTTTACCAAAATCCTGTTTAAAAAAAAACATTGACTTCGGCATGATGGAACTGGAAGTGCTAAAATGCCAACTCGTTCTGTTTTGGCCTACAAGTGATGTGATACCTACACCACTCTGTTGCAACAGTATTTCAACATTACCTGATCACCCCCATTGATTTCATTAAGTACATACATGCAGTGTAAATGGTTTAATGTACTCAAGGTGGCATAAAAGGTTAATTTTAAGCTAAATTCTGACGCTAAGAGAGTACCTCAGAGATGACGTGTTTTTGTATACAAAACCCGGAAGCGAGTTAGCATTTTAGGACTTTCAGTTCCATCACCCTCAAGTCTATGGGTTTTTGCTAAAATGCCCGAAACGTCTGTGGTTAACAAAGCCTCTAAATATTTTCACGTTTTGATCTATGACATGAAACATCAGTTATAACCCACTTGTGATTTTTTTAAACCTTTACGGTGTCTTAAAAACGGCGGTTGCTAACAAGTTGCTAAAAGGGACTACTTCCTTTGGCGGGGACTTTAGACGTCATCATGACAAACAGGACATTTGGACAGCATTTCTCATGAAAAAAAAAAAAGTGGACAAGTATTCATACACAGCACAGATCATAATCAGCGAGCATGTTTTTAAATAAAGTTGTTTTTAAATAAAGTTTGAGAAAGCTTGGTGGTGACGTTGATCCGCGACCATGGTGTGCTATAGTCCGTTTATATCCTACTGTTAACTTTTTATATCTGACGGCTTTAGGCTTCAAAATGTATAAATGTTGTTAATCTGTAAAGATTATCTTGATAGACAAAACGTGCAAGTGTCATAACCCTTTGTTAAAGACAGCTTATTTGTGATTTTCCAAAAGTCTATGGGAAAAATGCATAGGCTTTCGATCGAGGGAACCCATGCGCTGCTAACTTCCGGGTTGGCCTACAAAAATACGTCATCTCTGAGGTACTCTATACACAAACAGACTTGCTCACATTTCCTGAACATGCATCTTCTATTCTCACCTTAAAGAGTACCCATTCTCACCAGCAGCAGTCCCCGAACTCCATGGGCCCCAATTGCACAAAACAACATTCAAAAGACCCCACAAATGCCAAATATTAAAGGTGCAGTAGCAATTTCTGAGAAACGGTTGATATTTAAAATCCCCAAAACAAACATACCCCTACCCAAAAAGATCACATCCCTATCTTGATAGCTCCGCCCCCAAATTCACAAACATTCTATGCAACACAAGCAACTCCCCCCTAATGTGTATACACGCCCCTTACTGCTGATTGGCTACAAATGTGTTTTGGTGCTCAGTCAGATCCACTTTCAACAGAATTTCTCAGAAATCACTTACTGTACCTTTAACTCTAGCACTTGCAGTTTCTTAAAACAGGTTCATTTGGCGAGTCCAGGAGTACAATATGCGTAAAATATGTGGTTGAAAGAACAAATAAAGTCATTTCACATGTTCTACACGTTTTTGACAGTTTAATACTCGTGGGTCTCTTGCAGTACCCTAGCTGAAAACCACTGTTCTACATGCATTTTGGGTCCATTAACTCCTAATCACATAATCCTGCAGCAGTTATCCCACCATTAGGCCTTTGTGCGTTAACATTTAACACAAACCATATACCTTTATGAAAATGTCAGTTTGCTATATAGGCTATACTGTAGTTTTAAGTACTCTGTTGTTGTCGTCAAGCAGATGTGTCTTTGCATATCTGCTCATTTTCCTGTCCCATATATTTGAATGAAGCTCATACAATGAATAAACAAGAAACAAAATCAGCATGAAAGTCATATGGATGTTTTAATAGTTAATACAATTATAGATAATTAATACAATCAATATTTACAAAAGTTCTCACAAAATAAGATCATCTCACATGAGATGAAGATCTGAGTGCACTTGTGTGATTTGACATTCAAACATTTACCACATTTACCCAGCAGCGATGACCAGGCAGCCATGTGGCTTTGTCCCAAGGCGCTGGGTGTGTTGCACAGACAGCTGAGATCCGTCGAGGAGGATCAGCAACCTGTAAAAGTCTCTCAAAACACACATGCATCCGTAGGCAGAACAATGCATGCACATCTGTTCACATATTACACTGCGACATCAGGTTACTGCAACGCTCTAACACCGCATACACAAAGGGTGGAGCGAGTTTACCTGTTGGCCACGTGGTGGTGGCCGTACTGGAGGCGGGGCGTGGCGTACACGTCATCACGCAGCTGTGACGCAGAGCGTTCCGCCTCCCTGAGTTGGAGTCTGCGCAATGCTGTGAGACAAGGAGAGCCGACAAATGAAACCAAATTCAACTCGTAACATGCAACTCAAAGAATTCTCTTGAATGCCTTGGCTTCAATAAAACATTGTTCGATACTATCACACATTTATATAGGGCTAACAATAAAACCATTGGCATTTCACGCACATTTTACTGTCTATGGTTTCACAGCCGCCCGGTCGTCTCGTTCCGACGAAATCAAGTCAGGTTTCGGAAATACGTCAGATTTCATTCCTGAAGAACACATTCTCGAAGTCTCGCTGTTGAAAGTCCAACGATCTGTCGTAATCAGAGTCCGACAGTGAGAAAACGCTCTCATCAAATGGGACATGAATCTGCATTGTGAAATCATGGCTTACATCACATGTCTCAAATGAAACATCTAATCGTTCAGCGTACTCCAGGTCCATTAAATACTGTGTTGTGTTTCTTGGTGCCATGGCAACCGATGGTACGTAACTTTGATTCCGCATAGCTGTAACGTTACCATCAACACGGTCCGGACAAAACTGTCGTCTCTTGGTTGACCAGGCGCGGACCCGTCGTCTCTTTTCGCTGATTTTTGCTCGCAGAAAAGTCTTCCTCTTTGACTTTGACCATTTCTTCTTATGAACAGGCGCGGTCTCGGTGTCCTTCTGGTAGTTTTCTTTCATTTTCATCACTTCAAGACACATTACCAAAAACAAAACACAGTCTTTGGTTACCCAAATGTGGAGATGCAAAGATCACCGAGTGATTGAAATGTAACAAAGTTAAACAAAAAAAAAGACGCAAGATTCAACGTCTGCTGCTGACTCTCCAACGCTCCGAAACGAATGACAAACGTGGCCAAGGAACGTCTATCTTACGTACTTAAGAAACTTGCGGAAGTGACGTTTTTCGTTTTCAACGAATCAGCTTTCATCTCGTCTTATTCGGCGGTGATCAGACCATAGATATGAACACAATAGTGCCCCAGTAGGATCTTTTCGGCAAAAACATTGCAACATATTCTAACGTGGAAGAAAAGCCATCGGGAATTTTATAAACACACAAACAAAACAAAATATGTATACAAACCATCCAACACGTGCACGTTAATTTTATAACATCAGGACCTTGTTTTTTTCCCCGTTGTACTACCCTGCGTCTCGCGTTTTTATTAAACGCTTTCTGTGAGATAAGCTTGTATGAAGGGAGATCATTTGTTGTGTTAATCATTTACATTAGGTTAGTCAGTTATTTCTGCTATGCTCAAGTTCTGCGACAGTCGGTAACTGTAAAAACAAAAAGCTATCTTTTTGTAGTAAACTCTAACTAGTCTACAAAATAGTGATGGACGCTTTTGATCACTAGCTGCTACATGGCATTTCGAAACCTTTTCGAGTCTTTTGTTCCGAATCAGCGGGGTATTGAACTGGTCAGGTAACGTAGTAAAAATGCATATATTGTGGGAAAACATCTCGAAGAACATCACCAAAACATTTAATTTAACCCAAACAAAAGCAGTTAAAATCGCGCAATGAGGTAGACCTCACCAAAATGTCGGCACTCCCGTGACATAGACCTCAGTTTGATGCTCTCTGCTGCCATCTTTGCATTGGAGAGACTTACGAAAAATAAAATAAATCTGTTTGTGAAATACATCTTTACTTGCATCAATATTTTCTTTAGGAAACATCAAAGGTGTCTGTTCTTTTGACCATAAATACAAAAAACATTCTCTTATTAAGTAAAGTGACTTCTCGGGATTTTCCGTATCAAAGGGCGTTTTTATATTAATGCACCGCCATTTACAATACAGCACCGCCAGCAGTTTTAGTCCAACAGTTTCGGGACGCGAGTTTGTAAATATGACAAGCGACAATGTAAAAATGAAAGACAGCACATCGGGTCATATCTTAGTGAGTATCGAGCTTATTGCGCTTCTTTTCTCGATTCAAATTTTACATTATATGAGATATTAATGGGAAAATGTGCAACATCAGATCTCGACACTCATCGAGTAGACATAGGCGGGTTTGAGACCACGACAGCTGACACAAAACGGGATGCTTTTTGCGTCCATATGATGGAATGATTGTGCTCAGTTAATTTATAAATAAACATATTGTGGTGCTTTAGTTAGTATTTGTCGCACACGAACATATGCAGCAGGACTGTTACGGTTATAACAGATGCATATAATCGTGTTTCTCAACTCAAAAAGTGTATGTGTATTTCAAATATGACATTGGAAGTGTCTCAGTGCATATTTGTCATTAGTGAACAGTTTTTCTGGTCTGAAACAACTCTAAAAAAATTCCCTCTATTAAACTCGAGTGAAATGTCGACTGGGAATCGAAGTTACTCGAGGATTAATTTGTAGTCTTGTTTTTCTTTTAGACACATATAACGATTCAGAAAGGCCATTCGCTGCCCCCCTTACATCAATGCACGACGTGCTGCAGTGGTTTCCACTGCCCCTTTTGCTCTGAAAGTGTATTTAAATCGACCAGAAATGACAAATTAAAACTGCATATGACAAGACATTTTAACAGGGCAGTTTTCCACGAGGGTGCGTACATCTAGTGTGTTTGAATAGCTTATATAAATATAGGCTTTGATACGCAGTATTTTCATAATATACCATTTTTATGCTGTAGGTTTCTCCATTCACAGATGTGGATTTGACTGTCGACCATCGCTACATTATCACTGTCCCTACTGCGAAACTACAGTTTTACGAAGAAACGATTTTGAAAGTCATTTAATTGTTTGTAAAGAAGCACATCCTGAAAGGTAGAATATAAATGCTTTCGTTGAGATGATAAGATATAAAGTATATTTATTTCTGCAATAAAATAACATACTGTTATACTTTATAGTTGCCGCAACTTTATAATGTGCGATGTATAGTATCAGCAAAAATGTATAGGTTTCATCATCAATTCCATATTTTTAAAGGTTTATACTCATTTATAAATGTTTCCTGTTCAAGACAATCTTTTAATACATCACTTTTCCTGACTTTTTACATTGTGATATCACAGCAGTCCAATAGGTGGCGGTATGTATACTCGGACCGCCATGAATCAACAGCAGAAGGAATAAACGTAACCCTCCATTTTCTCTTCTAGTGCCCTTCGCTTGTGCACTAGCGCCATGAGTAGCGCACTTGATGACTCAAAGACAACAGACGCAAGTATGGACCACGAACTTTATACTGTACAGAGTCCCTCTGAGGACATTAAGGATGGCCCAGATCATGCAGAATTCATTTATAAGAGTGAGTAGCAATTACTTTTATGCATTTAAAGTCCCAATGCATTTAATTAACTGTCCAATTTTAGCAGTTTAGCATTGAGCTGGCCAGGTAAATTGGATGCATGTATTATACAAATCACGTGTCCTACCTATATTAATATCTGCAATTCTGCATGTGTCTAAATGTGTGTGTGCTTCAAGTGTCAAATGAAGAATTTGTTAGATTCGTGAAGTTGCGTGTGACCAACGACTCACTTTTCACTGGAAAGAGAAATTCTTCAACTCTGGCTTATAGGTAAAACAGTACACACATGCATACTCACCCATTCAGTTCTTTGCACCAATAAATAAGTATACAGTATTTTTTATGCTAGCAGCCTAAAGCAATCAGTGTTTAAAATCTGCATAACTTTTGTAATCTGTGCTATAGGGCCATATTGAAAGAGCTGGGTCTGCAAAGGGAAATTTCTGCCAGCCAGGCCAGGAGGAAATGGGAAAACTTAAAGATGAAATATAAGGTATGATAATGGCAGGTTATGAGTGTTCATTGCTTCTCAATCCTGTCATACAGGCCCCCAGCACTGTGCATTTTAGATATTGCCCATATTTAGCATACCTGATGCAAATCATTAGCTCGTCATGAGGACTTCATGAACCTTTCAGTGCTCTGCGTATATATATATATATATATATATATCTATATATGAATGTGTTATATACCTAAACATAACATTTAGTTAATTTTTAATTAATGGCATTTAATTATTATACATCAGAATGTCATTACATTTAAGTATGACCAATGATATATATAGTAAAAAGCTCAATAACTATTTAAAATGTATGGTAATAGCATGAATGTATTATATACATACACATAACATTAATTAAAGTCATACACAAAATAACTAAAAGACATTTTAATAAACATCAGAACGTAATTGTCATTAAATGTATATATTCATATTATGTTTAATAATTATTTACACACATAAATAAACATGATCTTGCCCTCTGCATTCTCACAAACTTTTTGTGTCTGTGTACCTTGTGTGTATCAGGAAATGAAGAATCCCCCACCTGGTGTCTCGGTGAACCCCACTAACTGGCCGTGGTTCTCCCTCATGGATGACGCCATGGAGGGTAGACTCGCTGGAAGCGAAGTCACCCTAGACACTTCTTCTGTGGGCGATGACAGCGAGTATCGGCCGAACAACACCACGCGTAGGAGGAGCAAAAGGGCGCGTGAGCCGAACAGAAGCGAGATCGAGCTGTTTGTCGAAGAGGATGACATGATGTCTGAAGAAATGGGGCGAGACAGGGCAGACCTGGACAGAGACAGGGATGAGATGGAGCACGAGAGGGCCATCCTGGAGAGCGACAAAGCCGCTATTGAATACGAGAGGATGGTCCTGGAGCGGGAGAAGATGGTTTTAGACCGAGAAAGAGCAGGAGTGGAGCGTGAACTTGCAGCATTGGACCGAGACAGGGCTTCTCTAGAGAGAGAGAAAGCCGCTGTGGAAAGAGATAGGGCCTCTGTGGAGTACATCCGAGCTCAGCTGGAAAAGGAAAGAGCGATTCTTGACAGAGAAAGGGCAAAGCTTGAACGAGAGCGTGCCGTCCTAGAGCAGCAGCGTGGGATGGAGAAGGGGGAGCAGCCAGCTGATCTGAACGACAATTCAGAAGGAACTGACACCTCTGTTCCCTTAGTGATGGAACCAGGCTTCCTTAGAGAGGAGGCAGAAATTCCTCAACCTGTTTGAAAAGCTCATTGAGAACTTCTAAAACAGAACAAACTGTTCTGAATGGGACCCATTATGTATATGTCATTATTTTTGTACGCCTTCTGTTTGAAGTAAAACCGTTTACTGTTGCCGGAAGTGGATTGTTCTGTGTTACAGTGATTGATTTTTGTAATGTTAGTAGCTTTTGTTTAAAAGGGCACTTTGAAGCGCCAAGTGTTGGTTTCATGCCTTTGAAGACTTTACAAGCTAACAATGAAAACGTTAAGCCACCTCTGTTTTGGAGAGGTCATCAGAAATCTTTATTCAGGTGTGATTATTTCCATACAAAACACAATGCTGAGCTAATATTTACCCCCCATTCCCCCCAATCATTCTCAAACCCCTCAGCCAATACAACAGTTTTCATTTTGAAGGCCACTGTTCATAACAACAGCTTGAGATGTGATAGACCAAAATATTGCAGTTCTTGTAAAATTAAAAAAAAAAAAAATCAGCTTATATATATTTATATTACAGTACAGACTTTACAACAAATTCATTGATAGAATGCTTTTATTGCATTAGTCAATTTACCTTTCAAGAAGTTCAGTGAGCGCCAGCTTCAATTAGTTTATGCTAATTATGATAAACATTTGTTAAATTCTATATGAATATTAACAATATTTCATTTACAATACAAACATATTTAAACAATTTGGGCTGGCTATTGCAGCTAGCCCCGAACAGGCAACCAGTACAGCACACAAAATTAGAGTTTTTGTCGTGTTCAGATTTGCATTTGTAAATTAATGACATCTTGTTTTTTCTGATAGGTTCATCAGTATTTGATAAATAAAAAAAAACTTTCAGAGTTATGCTTGGTTCTCTGTTTCTCTAAAAGATTGTTTATAAGGCAAGACACGTATGTGTGTTTGAGACGTCATTAATCCACATACGATTACAAACCTACATTATGAAAAGTATGTACTGTGTAAAAAGTTAGAAACACAAGCAGCGTAGAGTTGGAAGTGTCCACCAGAACTCCTGTGAGAGTGTGAGTTTATGTATTTATGCCAACCTCCTTTAAAGACAGCCATTCATATCCAAGTGTTTGCTTGAGCCCAAAGTTAAAAAAAAAAAAAAAAAAAAAAAGGAGAGAGGTACGCACAGAGGAGTTTTGATGCATGTGCATACGTGTGAGTTTTGTACGTGTGCATTTGAGTGTGCGTTTTTTCGGCTTAAATAAGGGCACCGATGGGGATACGTGGCAAACATATGTAGGCCTGTGGGGTTCTGCTGAGGTTGATGGGATTACCGTCCAGGCGAACGTCCTCCAGAGCATTGCGAATGTAATTTAAGTCATGCGGATTGCAGAAGGTGTCCTCATGCATCATCTGGATATTGTTATTCTGAATGATGAAACAGAGAATGTTTTAGATTTACCGTGCAGGTACATATATTTTATGTTTGTATTTTTTTTAACTTCATGTTTAAATTTTGTGTGATACTTAATAATTTTACTATAGCAAAGAGCACTACGTGGATCACCAGAAAGATTGACAATAAATCAATGCTTGGTTTAGGTTATTATGTTCTCTGCCATTCATGATAACTTTAGCAAGTTTCCTGATGTTCTCAAATAAACAGCACAATTCTATGAATGTAAAATTTATATATAAATGTTAATATTTCAGTTAGGTGGCAAGTGCCATAGATGTCCACAGTGTGGCACTAGTGAGGTGGGAGTACAGGTACCTGTAGGTGCAGGGAGCGCAGACTGTCAGGCAAGGGAACTGGGATGTGGTCTATGTTGTTGTCAGTCAAGTAAAGGTAAAGTAGCCCTGGCATGTCCTGAAAACAGAAAACATGAGTTGATGTCAATCCTGTCAAACAAAATCAGCTAAGGTACATTCAACAGCTCTCAGTATAAGCTATAGCAGCAATTCCCATAGGGACCGAACCATCATCATCTTTTCTGCTGTCTGGTTTTTGTCTAATTTAAACAAACTTTAAACTGTTCCCTCAGGTCTACATACACAACAGTAGGCTATCACAGGTTCAAGGAACACCGTATGCAAGAAAGCTCAGTAAAGAATGTGCTAAAGGCTATGCTTTATTAAACTCCATTTTGACTCTTATTGCTTCTCTCACCTTGAAAGCTTCACTCTGGATGCCAGTGTTACCCAACTGGTTGTGACAGGCATCAATAAGAGTCATAGAGGGTGGCAGAGCAGGAAGTTGTCTAATACTGTTCTCTCGTAATATCAACTCTTCCAGAGCAGGAAGGCCAAAGAAAGCATCATCATCAATCCTGGAAATGCCGTTGCTAGTCAGATCTATCTCTTTAATTTATCTTTATGACAACAAAAGACAAAAAGTCATTCAGTAAAATTCATTAAAACATCAAATTCATAGTTTAGCATCAAGCTAAAGATGTCAAATTGTGCTAACGCTATCAGATCAGGCTATGAAATATTACTTAAGATTTTTAGACAAACTGCTGTCTATATGAACTCTAGGCCTCAAATAAACAGGAATTTCTATTTGCAACCCATTTACTTCTGTATTGTGAAGCATTTTTGAATTAAACTAGAAAAAAAATGTAGGGCAGGGCTTAATTTGATTAATTCTGATTTCATTTTGACATCATTAAAACTATTTGATTTTCCCATTGATGAAACACATACTCAAGTTGGCAAAGTCAGACTTGCTGATCCTGGCGATTTTATTGTAGCGGGCATAGAAATGAGTGGTTTCTTTGGAGAGGGGAGGAACACGCTCCAGCTTAAGGTCATCACAGTACACAGATCCGACCAGACAGGTGCACAGCATACAGGTAGCCATACCTTACCACCAAACCAGCAGGTGGCATTCAGAAGACAAACACAAACACATATTAAAACACAGAAACTGTACTGATGCACATGCCAGCAGCAGCCTGTTTGGATACACAGGGCAAAGAGTTTTTGCACTTTTGTATCAGTCATTAAGAGACTGGAAAGCCACAATGTGTGACAATGTCACATGAACATGTGTTGCAAACAGTATGCAGGGATCTTACTCCTGAAGGGCCACCTTAGTGCAGATATTAGCTCCATCCTCAAACACACCTGAACTAATCAAGGTCTTCAGGATCACTAGAAACTTCCAGGCAAGTATGATGGAGCTAAACTCTGCAGGAAGGTGGTGTTCCAGGAGCAAGATTGGACACTCCTGCAGTATAATATTTTACACAAATAAATAGTGATCTCTGGTAAACAACAGAACTTCATCAGTTAACACATTATACAAGTGAAATACTGACCTGTTGTATCTGTGTCAATATCTGTGTCAATATCAGGTAGCCCTGACCCTATATCACCCCCAGTCCCCTCCAGGGGAGTGGTCGGGGTAGTTAGGAGTATCTCCTCCTCTTGTTAAACACAATAACATTAAGGTGTTAGAAGACAGATTAGCACATGGACAGATGAACAATGGAACAGGACAGACAGAGAGTTATATTGACATTGAGAAGTTATAATGCATTATTATTGTTATAATGCACACCAAAGCAAATGAACACACAGTTAACCAATATCAGCCAGTTAAATGGGTTTCCCAGTGGGAATAACATTTGTAGAAAATGCTTGAAGTCTAGTATTGATGAGTGCAACAATAAGTTCAGTAGTGATCATAATACTTGTTCATCTAAACTATCCTTGATCTAACAAATAGCCAACACTGTCAGATTTCTGTCATAAATCTAAGTCATAGAAGTGCAAGGTATTGATATCATGGTACTGACCTTCATCTAGGTCAGGAATTAATAGGTCAGTGGTGACGTCTGGCGCCTCAGTCACCCCAGACTCTCCTGACTCCAAAGAGTCCACGGGCTCTCCAGTCTCCTCAGGTACGCTAGACTCTTCAAACCCTTTAGAGGTCTCAGGCTTTTTAAAGACCTCAGGCACCTCAGAGATCCCAGACTCTCCAGACTCTTCAGGCACCCCAGAGATGCCAGACTCACCAAACACCACAGGCATCCCAGAAGTCCCAGACTCTCCGAATACCTCAGGTACCCCAGAGAGCCCAGACTCTCCTGACATCTCAGGTACCCCAGAGGCCCCAGGCATTCCTGATACCTCAGGTACCCCAGACTCTCCTGACACCTCAGGTACCCCAAAGACCCCAGGTTCTCCTGAGACCCCAGATACCCCAGAGGCCCCAGATTCTCCTGACATATCAGGTACTCCAGAGACCAAAGGCTCTCCTGATGCCTCAGGTACCCCAGAGGCCACAGGCTCTCCAGATAACCCAAATAGCCCAGAGGCTGCAGGCTCCCCTGACACCTCAGGTAACCCAGAGGCTCCAGACACCCAAGAGATTCCAGACTCCCCAAAATCCCCAGAGGCCTCGTGTGGAAGGGTTTCAAACATCAGGTGGAGCTCCTCCTCTTGTGAGAGACAAGGTGGGGTGGCAAGAAAGAAATTAGCCTCCTCATCAGCAATTGAGAGATAACAGCTTGACAGCAATGCTGGCAATGATGATGAGGTAGCCATTTGGGATCAAGATTTTAACCAATACAAAAAAAGTTAAATTGTTGTGAATTACAGATCATGGTTACTTGCTTTAAAACTGGTTTTAAACCTCCCCACTAAGGTCTAACAGGTATAGACCATACATTGGACACCAACTCACCCACAGAAAAAAAAAAATACTATGCTGAAGTAATCAAGGACCCCCTTAAGCTACACTTAAGCTACACTTACAAAAAAGTGTGCAATAATTGTACCTTTAGGGGTACAACAGTTTGTCACAGGTGGAGTACCATTGAAGAGACATCTTTGTACCTTATTTACCCCTAAAAGATTCATAGTAGTAACTTAAAGATACATATTACTATTCCTAAGATACTAATATGCACCTCGTATGCGTAGATAAGGTACAAGGTTGTCAAAGGTACAAAAGTTATACCTTAAAGGGTACTCTACCAGTGACAACCTGTTGTACCCCTAAAGGTACAATGTTTGCACATTTTTTTCTGACAGCATAAATATATCAAGCAAACCAAAGTCCTGAGTACTGACCTCCACCTGAGATCAATATTATGCCTGAACCAGAAAGCCCAGAGACTCCAGAACCAAGGTCTCCTGAGTCCACAGATCCTGAAATGTCACCAGAGGCCCCAGAACCTCCAGAGCCCAAAGGCTCTCCAGAACCGGAAGCTTTTTCATCGAGCAAGTCTCCAGAGGCTCCAGAGCCCGAGGCTCCAGAGCCCAAGTCACCAGAACCGGAAATGTCCCCGGAAATCTGAAGGATGTCAATGGGCGTCAGACGAAGCTCCTCCTCTTGTTCAAGACAAGGTTAGGTGTTAGAACATTTATTAGAATTAGAATTACACTTAGAACCATATGGACTGGTTCAGTAAAGACTATGAGTGTTTTACTGGATATGATGCACATAAACAGCATAGGAATGATGCACATAAAAAGTTAAAGAATTATTAAAACTCATTTAACCAATCGTATTGCTAGTTAAATGGAACAAAAGCATGATGGTTGGCAGGCTAGTCATGACAATTAGTAGTGTGTGCATTTGTACATGCATGGTACAGACCTCCCTGAGCACTAGGGCCCATCAGAGTCCCTGACTCCCCAGAGCCTGACGGAATAAGCTGAGGCTTTATGGGCAATTCCTTGTGTTCTCTCCCTTCAACTGTCCTCCGTTCTTCTTGTTCTTCATGCTCCACATTCTCCTCCTCTTCTTCCTCCTCCAATGAGGCAACATGTGAAGGATCAATGTCCTCATCAGGGCCCAAGGTGCCAATCTCTATCTGCAAGAAGAGTTCAGATCAGTACACTGTACACATTTTTGTCATATTACAAACCAAAACATGTCTTTCTCAGACTGCTGATGATTACAGAACTGAAAGAAAGTGCTGGGTTAAAAAGACTGCTGAAAACAAGTACATGATTATCTCAGTCTGTTACGGTACCCAATACTGCTCCTGTAGGGCCACTAATCTGCAGACTCTAGCTCCAGCTCTAATTAAACACAACTGAATGTGCTAATCAAGGTCTTAAGGAGCTGAAGTCTGCAGGACGTTGGCCCTTTCATGAGCGGGAATGGGTGTTCAGTCCCGCTCATGGAGGACCAACGTCCTGTAGAACTATGCCAAATTGATTCACACCTCAAATTGTTTTAAAACTGTGTACTGATATCCCAAGTACAAACAATTTTTACATCAGACATCTGTGTAATCTACTAAAGCATAAAGTCTTGCAGACACATTTGATTGTAACAGAAAGAATTCAGAGGTTCAATAGGAGGCGTGACTCAGCAAAAGGCTGTCCCTTTGAAAGAGTAATGGCTTATCACTGGGTATCAGGCCTATTCAGTCAAAGCTTTCAAATTCGCCCTCTTCCTTACAATTGCTAATTGTTGTAAGGTGTGAGACAAATTACAGATCATATTGATGTGCTGATTTTTAAAAACCTATTCTATTCATCTCAGAAAATTTACTCTGCATATGTTGTGATGTTGACAGTTCTCTCAGCTTTTTGTATTCGATTCCGCTACAATCCAGAGTGGGGAGCTGTGAAACCATTCACAGTCTCATCTGCAAGCAGCTGCTATTCTCCAGAAATGGTCCTTGTGGAACCAAGACATACATGGTAGCAGAAAAATCCATATTTCTGTACATTTTCTTTCCAGTGTGTTGTATTAACATTTGTCTTGCGGTGTGGTCAACTTGAACATACTAAAACTAAATAAATAAAAAACACCATTATTAAGCTGTAGAGCGGTAACTTTATTAAAATGGATTACATTACTAATTCTTTCAACATGTGTGAAGACAAATGGCCAAAACCTACTGATGATGAGAGCCCGTAAAACGACAAGTCTTCGAGGGCCTTGCTTAGAATATGCTTGCTTTTCATACACCAAATTAGTCAAAAATGCAAAGCCAAAGGCTAAAAGGATGGTTGAAATAAATCAACAACGTGTACAGCAATAAACAGTGGCATTGACTCATTTCAGATACCAGAATGCATGAGAGTTTTCTGGAACCCCTACCAAAATCTTTTCTACAACAGCCAGGCCTGTGACTCACAAGCCTGTCAGCATTTTGTTCTTTACTCAAAAAATAAAGAAAAGGGTAGAAGATGATTTAATGAGGGAATTTACATAGTCTAAGTGTTGTGTATGTTTGAAAGTATTTTTTTTTAAAATCCTTCTGTTGTGGAAGTTTAACAATGCAACAGTTTGTTTTATACTGTTTCAACTCACTAAGGGGTCATTAGGTTCAACTAAAAGCTAATTTTATATTTTCATCAGTTGGGACTGAAGATGATGGTGCAAATATAGAAAAAAATAAGCATTTATTAAGCATAGATGTAACTAGCACTGCATGCAAATATGCATTATATGCTTTTTCAGGAAGCCTGTAAAACAATCACGCGTGTATTTCTGTAAGTTCAACATTTAGAGCCCAAGATTCATACAGAATCAGCAGCAACTTTTCAACAGCAACTCTATTGAGAGTGTAAAATACACCTTATGTGTCCTTGTTCATACATACAGTTACACAGACAAATGCAGAAAGGCATGCGCCACAGAAACCTACAAGCACTCTTATAGTGCTTTGTATAAGTACAAAAAAGTAACAAATATTCACCCAAATTATTCATAATATCCCAAAGAGCTGAAAACTAAGCACATTACACAAGGAAAATGTGTTGTAACTCACAAGTGTGCTTTCGGTTGTGGGTTTAACTACATAACATTCACATCAGGATCAAGTTAAGTATTTTGGCTTTGATGTGATTCTTCTAAAAATCCATATTGGCTTGTGCCAGTCAAGCATAGTTTTAGCCTATCTTTTTTTCCATGCCGAAGATGATAAACTGGTCGTTGTTCTCATTGTTATATCATAGTTATTACTGAATAAATTTCTTCATACATGCAGCTCAACTTCTGGCAAGCAAACATTGATCAGTTTATTGGCCAGAAATGTTGTAACATCAACATTTAATTTAATAAAGTATGTAAAGATGGGTATAATTAAGTATTTTAATACCAAAGCAACTATTAGTAAAGTGTGAATGTGCATCCAGCCAAAAAGGTCACTTAAGTGAAATAATCTGGCATACAAGTATGACTAGTGTTGTACAAATATTGATTATGAGTGAACTTCAGTACAGTAAAAATGCCAGTGTCTGCCTCTCATTCAACAAGGTTGTGCCAGTGGAAAATTCAGTTGAGAACATTTCACGTTCAACAACATCTGGTCTGTCCATCATACAGATGATATGTTGTCTATGAGAAGTATTTGTTATATTAAAGAAAGAAATATAAATCAGTCTGACACACTGAACTTTGATGCACCAGTATGCCTGTCCATGAACAGTTTTTTTAAACAAAATACATTTAAGTACAAGAACAAAAAACAATCTTTGAATACAAATGATGAAGTATGTCACAAATTTACTTTGACAGCTTTGTATCATAACAAGGCAATAAACTGAAAATGATGTTTCTTATGGAGTTACACATCACTGAGAAGGGAGTAACATTAGTATGCACAGCCGAAAAACTGATCTGCAATCAGAGAGGATGAGTAAATACAGGCCCACATGCCCTCAGTGACCGACCCTGAAGCACAGCAGCTGGGTTACCTTTTTCTAAATGAAAATCATAAACCAAAGACTGACATAGCTGGATACGATTATCTCCAGGAACATTTGGATCAGCAGAGCAAATGAAAAGTTGTCAAACACCCTAAAGCAAAACTGCTGTAATACATTCCTGCATGACAATTCAAACTGAGTCCAGTGCTTGAGCATTAGCCATCTCAACAGGCTTGAGGAAACTAATGAATATGCAAAGAGAGGAATCATAATCAGGGCCCAGATATAAATAAGACCTGATCCAAAACCCTTACATGCGACATGTAATTGAAGATAGGACTCTTACTTGCTTCAGGTGCTAATGCAAAGCCCATTTATGGAAAATAGGGTCAACCCAAAATCCCTGTTATTGAGGTCACAGCCATGAGCATATTGACATTTGGCTGCCCGCATTAACATATCAGGATGATTTATGAAACCTTGAATGACTGTCTTACCTGTGGTTCATCAATTGCATCATAATAGTCATAGACATCGTCGACATCCACATTTCGGTCTAAATCCACGTTGTTGTTGTCATAGTTGTCTAGTTCTGCTTGTCGGGCGTATCTGGGGGGAGAGGCTGCCACCACACACAGGACCAGGAGTCCCCACATCAACCTCAGCGTTACCATCTTCCTGCTACACATAGAATCAGATGGATTAAAGTCTAGTGAGATCTTAAAATGCAGAAGAGTGACAATGGAGTAGTAAACAGGGGACAGAGGGTAGTTTGAACGAAATGCTTCTTAAAAAACAAGGATTTCTGTCTCACTTCTACACATAATTTAAAAAGCTGCTCCTTTTTGGAGTATATATATATATATATATATATATATATATATATATATATATATGTATGTATATAGGTACAGATTTAATTTTGAGGTACATAGTTATGACTGCAAAAATGAAAAAATAACAGAAATCCAATCAGTAGTCTATTGTTAACTCTTTGCATCATTTACAGTCTCTGCATAGTTCTATGCCATAGGGATAAAGACATTTGAGTTTTGTAAGGTTGGAGAAGTGTTCATTAACAGGGTGTAGACAGCCCGTAATACTGAAATATAAGCCTTTAAAGTCTTTAGCTCACTTACAAGGGCCAAGAAGCCAACACCTAACCCAGTGGCCATCTTGAATCCCCTCAGTGACTGCTTTGTGTGTCCAAAAAGTTGAAAGGTCAGAGGTGAGATGGCTGACATTATAACGGTTTCTTTTTAAACATAATTATAAAAAAGAAAATAGCAGACATTGTGAAAAAAAGTTTACTTATAAAAGGTTTTTTAGTATCTTTGAATAAAGGTTCTATACGGTTCCATGAAGAACCCCCTGAAAACATTAAGAATGTGGGTAAATTGTCTATTGCAAATTTATGCTAACAGAAAGACAATAAAACATGTTTTTTTCACAGCTAGTCATCAGCTGCCCAGAGAGAATCTGCAGACCTTTTTTCCATCTTCTGTTCTGTGCTGATTTTGGTGGAAAACTCTGCTGAGTGGATCCTTTGGTTCTTTCAGCTGAGTTCTGTGGGAGCCCTATAATTCTTATTAACAATGTCCAAAACTCTCAGTTTTTAACAGTGTCTGTGATAAAGATTTGTGAAATATTTAACTGAAGTATTATCAGTTCTCATACACTTTCTTATCCTCATCTTCTTAATCTCAGTTGCTTTGTATTCTTTCTAATGTTTCATATATAATGTTATTTTTTATTTTTTTCTCTAACAGTAGAGATATATACATTTCTTATGAATGATAGAGGCACATAGGAAAGCAATGACCAGCTGGAGTGGAAGAAGAGAAGGGTGCATTTGATGGGCAGACCAAGTTCTGGTCCTCAGGGTGAGACGGAGAGAGCGAAGCAAGAGAGAGAAAGAGAGGGAGAACTCTGACAGAGCTCCTTTATGAGTGTCTGTCTCTACACTCAAGTTCGAAATTCCACCGAGGTTTGTGGACAGCATGGCAGTGAGTTACGACTCTCTCTATTTCTCTCTCTCGCTCTTTCATACAGACAAATCCACGTAACTCTCAGTGAAAGGCTATTTTGGTGCATAGCTGCTCTCTAGAAACCACTACATTTTTAAACATGAATCAGTTCCCTGTGGGTTTCTGACAGCCAATCAACACATGCCATCACATCACATCATGAATAGAGATTACATAGCGGTGATATCGATTAGAGACGCTAGTTCAGTCCGTATCTACAAAAGAAAAAAAACGTCTCTCAATAAAGCTTTAGTGTACCAATGCATGACAGCTTCAGCAGGGAAATGCTCAAAGAGGGACTATACTGAACACAGAGGTCGGCTTTTACAAACTCCCGGCAGTGTTTGCAGTGTGTAGACCCTGTGCGAGTATGTGTGTGAGAACTAACTATCCCAATGTTGTTTTTGGCTCTAACCAACAGCATTCCACATGCTCATTGATTCTACTATTTCTTCTTCTACTGGTACAGCCAATATTGCCAAATGTATGATTTTCTTCCAATAAGTCAAAATGCAACAATATACAAGCACTGTAGCCTAAGTAAACACATATTACAGACATATCTTATCTGTTTAGTAACCCTGCCAATTTCCGTTATAATTTATCAGATTTGAAGATTTAAAACGGGAAGTTTCTGTAATACGGCCTAACAATATATTAGACATCAAAAGTCTCCCATTACATTTTCTGCAAATAATCTTATATGTTTATTTGTAAAGCTTTACAAAATCAACTATCCTCTTAAAAATCAAGCAGAAACATCATCACACCCAAAACGAACCCCAAAAATCCAAGAAATGGAAAACTGACCAATATAAAGAGCACGGATGAATTGCCATCATTACCACACATCCCACTTAAAATTGTTGTAAATCATTGTAAATATTATAAGAACATTCATCAAGATCATGGAGAGAAGCCAGAAATCCAAGTCGGTCATGTGTATTTGAGCTTTTTGGCTTCGCAAATGTGCATTATTGTTACAAGAATTACAAAAAGATTAATGAATACCATGGTGTGCACCCAAATATTATATCATAAAGCCAGTCATATACAAGACCAAAAAAAAAAAAAAAAAATGAAAACCTCAGTTGAGTCATTGAGGTGCATTTTTAGCTTTTTTAGCTTAGCCTCAGTGGCCAAGTACCACTGAGGCTAAGAAGCAGAAGGGGAAGACCTTGGGTCCAATCCCTGCTCTAAAGCACAGCATTTAGAAGAACATACAGAAGAACCCTTACCTCTTTCTCCTCCTTTCCCAAATGGTCCTGTTCTTCAGATCGGACAGGCAGAGGGTTGGTGGGCCTGGCCAATGGCAACAGGTCACTCACGGTGAGAAGGCGAGTGTATATCTGTGTGTGGATGTTTCTGGGTGTGTGACGTGAACGTGTGCACACACTCACAGACCTGTGTGCCCTACCTGCCTGTGTGTGTGAAGGTAAGAAGTGAGACTGAGAAAAGGGAGAAATTGAGTTTTGGTCACATCTACAGCAGCGCCCACCCCATACCACACTGCATCACACACACACACACACACACACTAAACAGACACACATTTTGCACGCTGACAGACCCCCAACTGCGAAAATCCTTTAATCCCTTACAACCATCTTTCTTTTTTGTTTCCCAAAGAGACACATAAGTAATTCAGTCCTAAGTATGAGATATTTGTCTTCCTTTTCCTGAGGTGAGCGTGAGGCATACTCTGCTTTCATGTAGGGATCTGCAGGGCCCCAGCTCACAATGGGCCCTCTGTAAGGCTCCTCTGTTAGTGCAATGCTGAGAGGAGAAAAGGCCTCCATTCTGCTCTGCGCCAGGACTCGGTGCTAAAACTCAGACCTCTGCTCACTACCTATGTGCAGAGATGCAGCGCACTGCAGAAAACCTGCTAACCTATTAGGAAGTGGCATACAAGTGCCTTCTTCAATGTTCGGTGGGATGTTATTACAGGCCTCAATCTCTTTTTCCATACTAATTCTCTTTCTCGGCGGTTCGGTATAATCGTATTCCTGCTGAGTCACATGAAATAAAAATCCAGTATTAGTTTGTTAAGGACTAGGACTGTCAAGCAATTCAAATTAATAACAAATGGCACATACGCATTTTGTTTCAGTCTCACTGACATGTTTAACCACTAATCTCACTTTGTTTGATTAATTGTGATGTTTAATGGGTGGGCAAATATATCTACTATTTGCAGCCTGTTTTATATAGTTGAGCTTTAAGAGGCACCAAAAGAAGTGCTTAGCATGCACCAGTATTCATGCAAACCCACTGAACAGCGCCAAGCAAATCCATTTACTTGCACGATCAATTTGAGCAGCACAGGCCTGCACTGTGTAGTAGGGAATTTAATGTAACACGGCAAGTTATGTCTAAAGTCAACGTAACAGATGCGACCGAAAATATATGCTTTAGGCTTGCAGTATAAATGCAGCCATTGTTTCAACTGATACCCAGGTATACTGTGCACTCATTGTTGCTCTTTCTCTCTGTTATATATGTATAAATATTTAAAAGAAAGTGTTCCAGAGTCTTTTGTTGAACATTATTTTGTTTTAAAAGGGTTTTGTAACCGCAAAGCTTTTGGATCTTAAATATGTGCTGGTATAGTAGCTCTCATATAACCCATCTTCTCATGAGAAGTTTTGCAATGCATCTGAAAATCTTCTCAAACAAACCATCTTAAAAGACTGGAATTGCTTTTTGAAGGAACTGCATGTTTAGCAAAATCTAAAACAAAGTGTTTGTTAAAATAAATCACGAGTCTAAATACAAGTTACATTATTGTACTGTAGGTAAATACATTGCTTGTGGATTATATCTTCCTTAATAAAGAGGTTGCCTGACTTGATTAGGTCCTTACTTAAAGCACTCAGAGTTTTCAATAACCAAAATGTTTTATGTATATATAAAATGAATCAGTGAAGAGACAATGCTGGACCATTGAAACCAGTTTAATCAGGACATCAAACAAAAGTTGTCTCATATTATCCTTTTTGACAATCTTAATGGTTCTCACAGTTAGTGACATTAATTTCTGTCATTTTTCTGCAAAGAATGTTGCAGTGATAAATGAAAACATGAAAAATAATTATCACATTTGTGCGTTGAAAAAGAATATTCACATTATTTTATACCCTAGAGGAAAATAAATCTTAAAATGATTCTAGAAGGTTCTCTTGTAGTACCATTGTCAACTGCTAAATTTAAACTGTACTTATATATTATTTATCAGTATGTCACAGTACAATTAATGACAGTGGATAAAGCTGAAGTACTTAATCTATAAAATTAATATTTAACACTAAATATTGATTGAATATTGATTGTACAAAGATGTAAAGAAATATTAAAAAAGTAGAAGTAAACTTGCTTTAAAAAAAATAATAATACATGTCAGTACATGCCATTCGCTACAACAGAAGAAATAAACAATTGTGATTTCTAAAGTCTCTCAAATTTCAAACTTCTGTTGGTGCTGTTACTGAGAAATACCATGCATTGAATAAACTCCAATAAACCATTGCTATATACTAAGTTCACTACCAGAAAATTTGGCTCCAAAATCAGACCACAACTCTTCTGTCCAAAAACACCCCAGAATTGTGTGGTGAGGTAAAACAGTTTTTGGGTAATGCTACACATACTAAGATTGTAACTTCTGCACAGGATGGGGAAATGACATTACTTGCAAATGAGGACAATTATATTTTGGAGCTTTCTTCATGATAGAGAACTTTTAACAGATAATGGTGTTTCCGCAGGACTGCTAGTTTCCCATATGTATGAAATTAAGGAAGGCACAGTGGTTTTACAATACAGCCATGAGAAACCATCTACAAATGCATATATGAACCAGTCTTATGGATCTCAACCCTGCTGAAAAGACCAGGACAGGAAGCCAAAATATGTCATATTTTGGATACTGGTATCCCCATTCAGCTTCTTAACTAGATGTGCTTTCTTGGCAAAGTTCCACCAGAAAGATGTTAGTTAAACAGCTTTATCAGCTTAGTTTCACTGGCCTACTAGACAGACCAACTCTAGTTCAGTACAAACCAGCATAAGTCAATCTGGACCAGCATGGAAATTCATTCCAGTCTTGGCTGGTCTTTTCAGCAGTGTATAGTTTTCAATTTTCTGACTTTCCAAAAAGATAGTCCTTTATTGGACCCTTTTCAAGTGTTTTAGTATACATGCATTTTCAGTTCTGGTGGATGAAATGGACAGGAGTATCTAGATGGAGTGGCAACTTCATATGACAATAGCCCTGAGGAGACGGAAACACATCATCAGCTCTCGTGGAATGGGGGGTTTGATCTCATTACCATCAAGGCGAAGGTAACGAAGACGCGGACCATTCTCATCAAGGTAATCGTCAAGTGCACCAGGTGGACAGATGTCAGAGCTATTCACACCTATGAAAATGATAAATATATCTTACTGATAAAGTCACAAACATGCTAGTACAAAACATCCAAACTCTAAGGCAGTTTCAGACAGGTTTCCAAAGGCATCATAAAGTCTTTAGATAACCAAGCAAGTATAGACTACAGTATTTCATGGTTGAAATTAAGTCATCAGTTTCAGAGAAATTCATTGTGCAAATTTTGTTCAGAACAAAGCAAAAGTATGAATCGTAATACTTTTGAGACATGCCTGTATTAACCAATGTTTTAGCAAAGAATACAAAGGAAGTCAATATGGAAAACCGTGCATGTTCAGAACTTTGGTTGTGGACTTACTCTTGATCTTATTGTGATCCAGATGCAGGTGCTCAAGGCCAGAAGAGATAACGGGCACCTCTGTGAGCTGGTTGTGAGAAAGCTGTAGATCAAGGATGCTGGAAAGGTTAAACACGTTTTTTGGGATACCTCCATTAGCCAGCTTATTGCGGTTGAGCCTGAGAGACATCACTTTCGGAAGACCCTTGAAGTACTCAGCCGGAATCTTCTCAATGTTGTTGCCATCCAAAAAGATCTGTGTGGTTGTGGGTGGTAGGCCGAGGGGCATGCTGTTTAGCTGATTCTTTGCTAAATTGATCTGGATCAGGCTGTTGAGGCCTTTCAGACTGACCTCAGTTACTGCATCATCCTGTAGCTTGTTACCTTGCAGATCCAGCAAGGTGAGATGGTCCATTCCAGAGAAGACACCGGCTGGGATCTTTGAGATTCTGTTTCGGGACAGCCGTAACTGCTCTAATTTGGCAGGCAGAGGAGATGGAATGGAAGTCAGCAAGTTGTCTTCCATGTAGAAGTGTACAAGGTTAGACATAGCCTTCAGAGCGTCAGCCTCCAAGCCTTCGCTTGTGATTTTGTTGCGGTTGAGGTTGATCCACCTAAGCTGTGTGGCATTGCGCAGAGCATCAGCTGAGAGTACATCAATGAGATTGTTCTGGAGGTACAAGTACCAGGTATAGGGAGGGATGACAGGTATGCGTTTTAGACCCCTGTTGTCACAGTAAACAGCGTTTGGGAAGCTTGGAGGGCAGTGGCACTCTTTAGGACATGCATGGAGCTGAGAGATCATGTGCTCGTAGGGAACTTCATCAGAGTGGACTTGGCTGGCCGAAAGTAGGGCCACAAATGCAACCATGAGCCACTCCATGGTTAGGTTTAACCTACAAAAACATGGAGAAAGAAAAGAAGCACCAAAATTAGCTGTTAACAATATTAAACTCATGAGAACTCATGTACTGTATGTACTACACAGGGCTGTCACTAAAGTTTACAGGACTTAGTGCAAATTTTTTATGGGTTTCTCCCTTCAGTGAGTTGGCCCACTTGTCACAGGGCCTGGAGTAATGTTCCTAGCTGTCCCCTGCTATACATCCACCCTACATTACCTCAGGTTCTCTCTAAGTGGATAAACTCATTGACAAAAAATTAGGAACATCCTCTAGTTAAGATTACCATTCCCTGTGTCTTCACCATCTAAGTAGTAATCCTCTTAAACTCCGAATATGCTGCCAGGTCAACCTTAATTGACTTAAGCCTGGCATAGTGCTACCCATCTCCATTCAGAAGACAGTTACATCTTGGACTCTGGCAAACATAAGGCTTCAGGTATGTGCATGTCTGACTACTTCTAGATACAACAAGGTATAACAATCATTGCAATTTAACAACACCTAACCCTCATGTCGCAATAAGGACACCTAAACATTAGGCATCCATTGACAGGACACCTAAACATTAGGCATCCATTGACCAGGCTGGTTCAATTTGTTGTATTCCCATTTGATTCCAAATTGACCAAGCTCTTTTCATACCTTAAAACATTTATATCTTTCAAATGCATGATTGCGCTTGGTCTAATCTGTATGTGCCCTGATACACCCAATCAATTATTATGGTTTTCCCTCCAAAGTTTCTTTGCTGACATCCACATATTTCTCTTGGCTTAAATTTATCATGTAAGGATAAAAGAAACAGCAAACAGAGAGAGAGAGAAAGCTCAAGAAATACTATGTTAACACATATTCATAGCTGAGCTTTCTCTCTCATCTGGTATTGGTTTAAATTTTTGGTCCTGAGCTCTAAGCGACTGTCTGGAGATCATTTTCTATGGGCAGAACTCTTACACTAAACTAGAGGGGATCAAAGGGAAGCCTTGGATACCTAGTGATGAGGTCAGGTGGAGCCAGCTTCACCTGTAAATATCTCTAAGAAGTAAGAAAAATACTTTCAAATCAATACCTCCAAACTGGCTTTGCAGAAAAACAGCTGATATCTTTAGTGCCCTAAATTAAGCAGAATACTTCTGTGTTAAACCAAGACAAAATACACAAAGCCATGCAGATGTAAAAATGACTCATAGCTCACAGTATGCATTTCTGGAGGACAGAGGCTTTCTACTAGTGTAGAAGAAACTGACAATATCCTTCCCAAAATATTCCTAATGCACAGAATCATTGCACAAATGCTAGAGACCTACCTTTGTCTTCTTGGGGCTCTTCTACAGTATCTCTTGCTGAGGGTACAGATGTCTCAACTCTGAGCTATTTTGCCATCTCCTGCCCCTATTTGTAGTGTCAATGGTATCTCATGATCCCTTCACGGACAGACACACTGGACACAACCTTAGCCAATCATAGCCTCTCGAGATCAAGAGTCATAATCCTTTGGGGATGGACAGTGCTTAAACCGGTGTGTTGGTCAAAGGAAGACATGGGCCTTGGCCCAGTTATAATTAGGCTAATACAGGCCTATATATTACGTTGGATTCTTCATCCTTTTCTTCATCGCCCCTCACAACACCACCTGTCTCCTGTCTTTTGAGTAAACAATGTCTCGATCAGACTGCAGGATCGATCGATCGATCTATCTATCTATCGATCTATCGATCTATCGATCTATCTATCTATCTATCTAACATCCTCATTTCCTTCATAAGGACTCTCAGTTTGACTGGTAAATGACAGTTGGCCCACTTTATTTGTGTAGATGCCTACAGTTGTAAAATCAGTAATGAAAAAAGTCTGTTATTTAATGCGCACAGTCACCAAAACGCATGTGCTGATTTTTTTGTCCCCACGGGAGCACTAGTCTGGATTTAGAGGCTGATTTGAAGTTGGCACAGGTAGCCACATATGGTGTCGTTGTTTGACTGCCAAGTGCTGATTAGATTACTTGTTCTCAATTCCACTGACGACAACAACACCTTACTGTGTCATTGTAATCCCCTGTAATGGGCTCCTCCAGTTGAAATCTACGACCATTAGTAATCCAGTCTATTATCCAGCATCTCGTGTAAAGGATGGTGCAGCTCTACGTTAGAACCAGTGGTCTAAAGGGCAAAGAGTACAAACACCAACCTAATCCAATTACAGAATTGAAAACCTATTATTCACAGGAATGTAAAAGAGCTCTAAACACAGAAGACACCTATGTCAAGGTCTACAACACTAAATCGGCAACTAAGAGTGTTAGGCTGCAAAATACAGGACATGACAAGAGGTCATTCTCGGGGCAGCAATTAGTATCTACTCTGTATTGAAGTCATCATTGGAATAAACAGATATCCAAGATACAATCAGACAAACTGTGCAATATCAATATACATCTAATACATAATATCAATAGGGAATTATTAAAGACTTGCTACTCTATGAGTCTCTAAAACCAAGATCACTCTACAAGAATAAACCTTGACCCCCTTCCTTGTTTGCGAGTAGTCTGAGACAAAAGCCCCAGATCATTGCAAGTGCCAAGTCTTCTAGTGTCTGCACCTATGAGACTAGACATGGCTTACAAACTTCAGACTGGATTTTCTAGTCACCCAGTCTTCAGGTAGGTGCACTGTCTCGACTCGTGCGAGAGAGGCAATTAGCAACAGCCAATGAAATCATGTTAGTTTCCACCTCTTTTGAGCCTTTTTCAAAACTGAGATGTGAAAGACGACCCCTTAAATGTGCACAGGGAAACTTTGGGCCAGATTTACTAACAGCTTGCACCAGCGCAAACCCCCTTTTTGTTGTTAAAAAACTAATAAAGTCACGCAGTGAAAAATTAGCGCTGAAAAGGCGTGGACAGGGTTATTTTTGCAGCTGATCTTATTGCGTATGCATTTGTAGGAGTTTCCCTTTCAGACGCAAAATTTATGGGAGGAGAGTATTTAAATGAATCATGCAAGATGTTTTACTAAGGTTTGTGCTAGTCAATTTACTGGTATTTGCGGCATTATTTAACGCCCAAAAAAAGCATGTCTTAAACCAGCTGCTAATCTGCGCTGCTCTTGGTAGATTGCGTCATTATAGAAATGATCCAGCTGCGTCTGTGTTCTTTAATGTGCGCGTTGCCAGTAGATCATGTGCAGAACTTTCCACTCCCATTGGCACTTTTTGGGATTTCTTTAGTAAATCTGGCCCTTTCTGTCTCGTAATGTCTTGTTCTGTCTTGAGTAGCAGGGATTAAGTAATCACATTAAATGCTTATGATCAAAACAGTCTAAACTGCTTTGTGCTAAGTGCTTATGCTATCTGCATATAGTGCTAATGCTAATTGTGAAATATTTGAGAGTATCTTCATTACAACTCACTCGACACTAAAACTATTTGAGAAATTTGAGACTGTTAAACCACATTTGAACGCCTTTGTGTTTAATAATTATCTTTAGTAAAATAATTTACTAGCATATTTGACTGGAACAAGGATAAAGTCCATCATAGATGGTAAAAAGAAATGATGTCTGAGAAATGGCAATATGGTCAAGACAACTACGGGAAATTTATGCTTCGCCTAAAAAGAAACATATGCTCTCAAATAGATTTAATTTCCTGTTTGGGGCACTGTGTCTCAGGCAGTTGTGTTACAACAAAATGCTGCACTGGTACCTTCTTCGATATAAATATATTTAGAAAGAGCATCCCTTAACTCAAGCTTTACAAAACGATAAACTAATTAAAGTTGAAATAATTAATTGTAACACACCCCTCTCTGTTGTTTACACAAGCAAAATCTGAGACTTTCCTTAAAAAACATACTGTGCTGTGCTGGTATCTGGTACAGTGATGACAGATAGTTATACAATAGTATTTTGATACCATATTTTAAAAATACCATTAATATTGTTTTTTTTTTTTTATTAGTATTACACAAGTCATTTCAATGTAAGCTCACTGAATACCACTACATAAGAAATTCATATACATTTCAAGTTTATTTTGGAGATGCTGGTTATTAAAATAAAAAAAAATAAAAAATGAAAATTAAATATGAAATCATTATTTTATATGAAGACCTTAAGCAGAAGTGCAGAGAAACAGAAAAATAATGAAAATATAATGAAATGGAGTTTAAAATAACTCAATAATCTACAACAGAAAAAAAAAACATGTACCCCCTACACCCACTTCCTTATTGCATCACCATCACATAAAGAATAAAAAAAAAGAAAACATTACCTGCTCATCTCAGTCACAGAGCTGATTTTGTTTGCGCAGGTGGAGGCAAAGTGTGTCTTTCTGGTTTTGGGGATGTAGTCAATCTCTTGGTCCGCCTGCTTTCCTCTCCAGTTTGAGTCCAGTCTGCAGTTTCTCCCACTTTCTTTCTGGCCCGGACATGCATCAGAACACACAGCCTTATTAGATTACTATTGTTAGCAGTGTAACTTCCCCAAGGCCAAACCTTTGACATCAGCTGGTGAGGTTGAATAAGGGGGTGTGTAAATGTTTGAAAGATTCGTGTGAAGTTGTCTTTCTGCAAGCATGCATTGGGTACTTATTGCTAGCACAGCACTTTTTTCTCTTTTCTTACTCTTTTCTCTTTGTGCAGTAAGGGTCTGTAGAGCCTCAGGAGGTGGGGGGCCCTGGCAAATATGACACCATCCAAACACTTGCAGGTGCCTTCAAGACATTTAACCCTTTCATTTCAATAGACATATCTCATCTCCATCCTTCACAACTTTGATGGACCATTTACCCCATTAAACTATAGGCTGCCCTGGGGCGATGCACATCATTGGGCTGTCATTTTGTATTGATGGAGACTCGTCCCAACCTGTGAAAGGTGGAATTAAGCTGGAATGCAAAAAGCCGTTGAAATTACAATGATGTTAGAGGGTTAATCCAGCACTCTTACCATTTCCCAGTAGGTCTCGCTCTCCTTGAGTTGTGCATAGCTTCACAATGAATGAAAGGGCAGTGTGTAGTAACCAGTCGACATCTGTTTCAACATCTGGATCCTGTTGTAGACATTTCAAGATGGAGAAGAGGAAAGTGGGATATAGGAGGACTTTGATTTGGGTAGGATACTGAATAAAGTCCCATTGCACAATTGAAAATGGAGTCCTATTGAAAGGATGCAATTGTCTGGAATAAAAGAGGATTCATGATTTCTGTTCTGAAGTATTTGGGACCATAAAATCTCACACACTTTCACACAAAGCACACATGCACTTTCAGATCTCCAGATGTTAGGCCATGCCCAAAAAGCTCCACAAAAGCAGTGTTTCTCTTTACACCAGCATGTTTAATTCATGAATAAATTCGGTAACACTTTACAATACGGGTGCACTAATATGCATTAATTCATGCTTAACTAATGCACAGATAATCATGTGTTAATGTATGACTCATGAAGAACTAAACCATCAATTAATGATTACTGCATCAGCAACTAATAAAGAGTCTATATGATTAATAGATTAAGTAATAAATGAATTGTAAT